>NC_139545.1:48752437-48935035 GCF_965153285.1 Podarcis tiliguerta | reverse complement strand
GGTGGGAGATGTACTTTAAATGTATGGTGGGCATGCAAGGATCTGGATACTTTTAAAAGGCAGCATTCGAGGAACTTCAGTAATAGTTGCAAGGTAGATGTAAGAAATTAAGGGACGTGGGTGGTGCTGTGGGTTAAACCACAGAGCCTAGGGCTTGCCGATCAGAAGGTCAGCGGCTCGAATCCCCGCGACGGGGTGAGCTCCCGTTGCTCGGTCCCAGCTCCTGCCAACCTAGCAGTTTGAAAGCACATCAAAGTGCAAGTAGATAAATAGGTACCGCTCCAGCGGGAAGGTAAACAGCGTTTCCGTGCACTGCTCTGGTTTGCCAGAAGCGGCTTAGTCATGCAGGCCACATGACCTGGAAGCTGTACGCCGGCTCCCTTGGCCAATAAAGCGAGATGAGCGCCGCAACCCCAGAGTCGGTCATGACTGGACCTAATGGTCAGGGGTCCCTTTACCTTTACCTAGATATAAGAAATTCGATATATTAAGAAAAAGTTTAATTATGATAAAAGTGTGTATTGGCAATAAGTAATATGAAATCGAAATATGGAATAGACGGGAGGTTGGGTCTTTAGTGTTAAGACCAATGTATGTTTTATTGTTTGTTAAGAAAATTATGTGTCTATGGTTATTCCTGTGTGTAATTTGGTATTTGTGTTTTTCCTGTTTTCTTGCTGTATCAATATTAAAAAAAATAAAAATAAAGGAAAAAAAACAAAATAAAAGGCCCGTCGACTGGCAATGAAAATAAGGCTGCGATCCTCAGCAGGCCTTCCACCGGGATCAACAGGGCTCCCTTCGAGAGAAAACGCGCGTGGGAAGGGAGCGTGCAGACACACCTTTTCTAAAAAGGAAAGCATGCTGTATGTATATATATAATCGCTTAGCCTGATGGCACCACAAGGCGTTTTTCTGGAGCCTGGGCATGAGGCTTTTCCCTGGGAACGGGGAAAGCACGCAGGGCGTGGGTTGGCCGAGAGTGAAGCCGAGAGAGCTGTGGCTGGCTGGCAAGAAGCTGGCTGCTTCGCGAGAGGTACCAGGCAGGGGGAGCTGGGCCAGCGACCAACCTGTCAAATCCACTTTAGGACAAAGTAGGTCAAGCCAGGGGTTCCCCTCCCCCGCGGGGCACCGGGCAGGCCCAGGAGGAGGCTGAGAGCCCTGACACGCAGCCAGGCGGGGAGCTGGGAGGGGAAGCGTGCAGAAGAGAGAGAAAAAGAGAAAGGAGGAAGATCGGGCTTTGCATCTTTGCTCGCCTCCTCTAGATCTGGAAAAGGCAGCGCTGCGCTAGCAAGGCGCCCTGCTCCCTCCCTTTCCTTGGCCTCCCCTGCAAGGCTCTCCTCCGGCGCCCTCCCCCCTGCTATGTGCATCGCGGAAGGCAAGGCAGCTCCAATGGGGAGGAGGAGGAGGAGGAGAGGCCTGGTCCCCTCCCGGCTTGCAAACGGGGAGGAGCTGCCAGCCCAGCCTGCCGCTTTCCCAATTCGCCCAGGCGGGCCCAGCTCGCTGGCTGGCTGGCTGGCGGCTCTCAAGGCGTGGTGTTTTTCTGCTGCCGCCGCCGCCGAGGCTGTTTTGCAAAAGAGAGCTTGTTGTTTCTGCTTGCTGCTGCTGCGTCACGCCTTGCCAAGGCTCCCCCGGCTGGGTTTGTTTGGCCTTGCAAAGTTGGCGTTGGGAGATAAGAGATGTGCTTTTGAAAAAAAATAAATAAAATGCAAATCAGGGACATGTTGCTACTCTCCCTTCCTGCGCTGCTCCGGATCCTGGCTGCTGGAGGGAGCAAGGCTGTTCCTCCCATTGCAATTTTCTGATCCCAGCTGTGGCGGAAAGCAAAAATCCCTTCCCTTCTTCACTTCCGCCTCTTTAGCCCCCTCCCCCGCCCCCCGTACTTTCAGTGCTCCGAGAAGTTCTCTCCCCCTACTGCGATCTGTTATTCGCAGGGGAAATTGAAGAATGGCAGAGGCACTATTTTCTGCGGAAGGATACCAACTCCGAGGAAGGTGATGCGGCTTGCCATTTACGTGCCGTGTTGGAGGCAGCTAGGCGGGTTACTCCTTTTCCTTTTTTTATATTGTAGCGTGAGTTGGGAAACCTCCCGTGCGATGACTGTGCAACCTCTCTGTGTACACGTGTGTATATTTATAAGCCCCTTCTGCCATAAGAGAAGGCAAGGGCTGGGGAGGATGTGACGGCGTCCTTTCTGCTCTCTTGCAAATGCACTTTCGGCCCGCGACATCATCTGTATTAGTTGCAACTGAGCCCAAGAAGAGAAAGGAAATAATGGTGTTTGACAGCTGTTTGTCATCTAGTTGGGCGGTTTTGTGCACTGCTGAAGCAAGAACCCAATCCGCTCCTGACACTTATATCCTTATAAATTTATTTATAGGAGAGTCTAATTGCATATTTGCACAAACTATTGCTATGCCACAAATGGTTTCCGTGGGTAAGAGAAAATATATTTTGGCACCGGATACAAATATGTTAGGGACGCGGGTGGCACTGTGGGTTAAACCACAGAGCCTAGGACTTGCCGATCAGAAGGTCGGCGGTTTGAATGCCTGCGATGGGGTGAGCTCCCGTTGCTCGGTCCCAGCTCCTGCCAACCTAGCAGTTCGAAAGCACATCAAAGTGCAAGTAGATAAATAGGTACCACTCCAGCAGGAAGGTAAACGGTGTTTCCATGCGCTGCTCTGGTTCGCCAGAAGCAGCTTGGTCATGCTGGCCACATGACCCGGAAGCTGTCTGCGGACAAACGCCGGCTCCCTCGGCCCATAAAGCGAGATGAGCGCTGCAACCCCAGAGTTGGTCACAACTGGACCTAATGGTCAGGAGTCTCTTTACCTTTACAAATGTGTCAAATATCCCCAGTGAAGAAAATGGGCACAATTTTCATGAGCATTATTTGAGATTTATTTCTTTTACGCTATATATTAAAGCAACTGCTCCCGTGTTTTGTGTGCCTAATACAAAGGGGAAATGTGCTGCAAACAGTAAGTGAATTGTTTGAATGTTACACATACAAATAAGATCTGCAACACAATGTTGCAGCATATCATCACTCCCTAAGCCTAAGAGAAGTGCTCATGTTCTGGGTTCTAACTAGCTTGCCAGTCAGCCGTGTCTTCCTCCAGAATGCCATGCACTGTTAGGGGCTAAAGCAGATCTCGCTTTCCCTACTTTTCCAAGCGACATTTCTATGGCATATTGGGGACCAGGCTCTCTGCTCTTTTGTAAGCATATACATTACTTCTTCCTCCAGTGTTCACCCACGCACACTGTACTGCAGGGGTCGGCAAAATTTTTTAGCCGTGGGCTGGTCCACTGTCCCTCAGACCTTGTGGCGGGCTGGAGAATAATAATTTATTATTTATACCCCGCAGTGGCACCGGGGTGGGGGGAGCTGGAAGAAGAGGCAAGGGGGGCAAGTAGTCCTCCCCGCCCCCGCCGCTGTGCTTACCTTCCCAGGGGCTGCCGCCACCACCACCGCTGCTTCTCGTGGGTGGGCAGAGCGAGGTTGTCCGCTCTACTCTCTGGCCCACAGGAGCACCAGGGCGGCAGTGGAGGGAAGATGAGTGGTGTGAAAGGGCTGGCTCTGGAGAGGGGCTGCTTAAAATGGCGCTGAGCCCAGCCCCCTTCCTCCTCTAGGCAGGGCAGGGAGAAGCCAGGAGGAGGGAGGCGGCGGTGGCACCGCAGTGTGTGTGTGTGTGTGTGTGTGGGAAATGGAATGGAATGGCGCAGGGGTGAAAATGGCACAGCCTGAATGAACAGAATCCCCACACCGATCCACAGACAGTCTGCAGGCCGGATCCTGATGGCAGTTGGGCCTGATCCGGCCTGCATACCTTAGTTTGCCGACTCCTGCTGTAGTGTCTCTCATGGGGCTTACCTGCCCCCCCATATTTTATTCAAGTTGGCACCCCTGTATGCAGGCTTGGGCGTATGCATGGAGGCTCCTGTATACTATTATTAATTAAATTTCTTAGTCTGATTTATCTTGCCCAAGGTAACTCAAACCAACTTACAACCAAAGAAACTCAGAAACTTAAAAGTGGAAAAACGCTTTCCACCTGAGTTCTTCTGTATTCTTAACTTTTGTATTCCATTCCCTCATTCTCTTACCTTCCCAACTAGTCTCAGTTTAACAACATATGGGGATGGTATTCAACTAAGTTTTGCTCCGAGCTGACCCACTGTAACGTGTGGACCTAACTCAGTCATGTTCATTAAATTCAGTGGATTTACTCGATGAGTAAAACTTAGCTGAATGCCACCCATGCTGCAGAAAGCAACATACGTAGAGAGTTTTCAGTGCTTGTATCTCCTTTATGACTAATACCTTGTTGATTGTGGGATTACAAGAATGGGTGTATGCATAAAGGGAATAACTGTTCGGCCTGAGCAAGGCATGCCTAATTCCCTTCCATAACACGGATTTGTATAAGTCCTCCAAAAATGTCCTGGCAAGGGTCAATGTTACCCTCTGGCTCTATGAGGACAGGGCTCAAGAGAGAATTCTGGGCTTGCTCTTGCTTGTTGAACTTTGCATGGAAACTTGTTTGAAATCGCTTGCTTGGTTGATTTAATAACATTTATATACCACTTAGTTGTAAATAAAACCTCCAACTGGTCTTATTAATGTCAGCAGAGATGTTTTCAGTCTTATCACTTGTCCAGCTGTAACGGAAGTGGTGGAACCTTTAAATGAATGAATGATAGATAGATAGATAGATAGATAGATATCAAAACTAAGAGTTGTATCCAGTGCTACTTCTGCCCTGTGTCTATGACAGAGTCTACAGTTGTGAAACTTGTAAATAAATATCTCTGAAACATGCTCTGTTGGAATTGTTAGGCTGGGCTTCTGAGCCCATAAAGCTGCTATCTGTGGCTGTGATAAATTACAGGGACTGTTTCCTTGCTCTCTGGTGCAGCAGCAGAGAGAATTCTCTACCTTTATGCTGATAGTTACGATGATGCGATGCAGCTTTCGCAGAATCATCCATATCCCGGCTCTTCATGGGCCGCGCTGGGACTTGTTTTCACCACGAAAAATGTCTGAGTGCCCATGTTTTCAATTGCTTCGCCTCCTCAAGAAGGGGGAAGAATCAGAATTCAATTGCATGAGAGGCTCCTTACAAAGATTAACCAAGGAGGTTTAGGAGGATATTCACTGGTGGTCTCAGTGCAGTGTTCACAATTCCTGAAAGAAATTCATTAAGCTAGGAAAAAGCTGGCACCAGACCAGCCTTCCTGTAATGTCCTCCATAATATGCTACAAGGGACACATTTACAGTCACTCCTGGTCGTCTTTATGGGACTGGTGCAAGATGAAGGGCCAGTTCACAGCCGTAAGACGTGTAATGAAAAGAAGCTGGGAGCTTGCCACAGCCCAAATCATTTTTCAGGCATCTCAAGCACAACACAGCCTTTTGAGCATTGGGTTTTCCCAAGGATGTGCAAATAGACTCATAGCTGTAATCTCTTGAATCGCTGAGATATAATGACCATTTTTGTTCCGGAATCTTCATATTTCTTGCTAATCCCCTTACGCACAGCAAGGAAACATTCAGATACTACACTTTTCACTGTGGCACAGTCACTCCAAAAGGATTAAATACTTCATCTGTCTTTATCATATCCGACTTAACTTCCCTTTACAAGCTTTTGTACAAAGTTTAGTAAAAGGAAGTGTGTGTGTGTGTGTGTGTGTGTGTGTGTGTGTGTAGCCTTGAACTGAAGAAACCCTGGCCAGCTCTAAACAGAGACAGCCAGACCTACCAAGCCACCTATTTAGGAAGTACCTGCCAATTACAATTTGCATCCGTGAGTTAGATGATAAACTAGGCCCATTGGGTAGGTGGATCATCTGCACCCTGCTTTTTTAAGATTTGGTTTCCCCCCCAAAAAACACCCAAAGCTTGGGGTTTCCAAATGTTCAAAGGCAAGAACCTGGCAGATAGTGGCTGTGATCTGGAGTTGTGTGCTGGGTGGGTCTGATAAGAGTTCATAACTTGAACTAGGTTAAGGCTGAAAGCAGAACTCAATGCTTTAAGGAGGTAGTTTTCTGGAAGAATAAGGCAAGGTGGGAGTGGAGAATGGTGAGGGAAGCCCAGGGAAGCCAGCACACCCAGACTTGCTGCTTGCAGACCATCCATTAAACATTATTTATTAGTTATTTATTTCAAATGATTTATACACGGCTTGTTTAAAAAAAAAAAACATTCGAAGGGGTTTACAACCAGATAAAACAATAAAATAAAATATGTATTCACACAATCCTTAATCAAGCAGTGCCCAGAGGTGGATAACTTGTGGTCCCTCAGGTGAGATGCTGGACTACTATGAATTCTTAAGACTAGGCCAGGCACACTCTTGATTTTGAATATGCTGTATGTGCATATTGCCTGCATATTACAGGTGATGGTGGTGGCTTTTGTCACATTGGAAACATTCTCTCTCTCCCCCTACCTAAAAATAAATGCCCCAGCATTTATTAAGGAGTTTCTTACCAGTGATGAGGTTATGAAACAATGATTTGTTTTTCACCCAGACAGTTGCATAGTTATGAAGAAAATCCCTTTTCCATCTCTACAAATTATTTTGTTACTTTCCTGGCTTGGGTATTTTACCTGTATGCTAATGATGACTGGGATATGGGTAATAAGGTGGAGAGGCCGTCATCTTTCTAGCAAGCAAGTTAATTCAATTTAGGCTTGGCTGATTTTGCAGCCTCTGGCAATTTGACTTTAGCCATCTCGGTGTTGTTTTGACAACCTGACAGCAGTGCTTCGGTGTACAGAGACACAGCAAAACCAAGAATCACTGTGCATGGCATTTGTTTGGAGGGTGCTGCTGAAAATGTGGTACATTTAGAAAAGTATATGCTGTTTGGATTTCCATTCTTAAATCCACTGTGTGAGATCAGGGGAGGGAGAGGCGCAGAAAATAGGAAAGTTCCTATTGGTGGTGATGTCAGAGAATTCCAACAAAAATGGAAACAGAAGCAGCAAACATCTCTACCTTCTGCCCCATTTGTATGCAGAGGAAGGTGATGGAGGGCTGGTGAAGGACCCTGTGTGAGAGGCAGGGAAGGGAAGATCTCCCAGTTAGGAAGGCTGAGAGAAGAAAGGGAAGCTCCCAGGTGAGAGCTGGAAGGGTCTACCTCTTTCTGTGTGAGACAAGGGTTAAGATCTACCTTTGAGAGAGGACCTTGCATTTTTCTTCCTTTTCCTAGCCAGTGTGGTGTAGTGGTTAAGAGCGGTAGACTCATAATCTGGTGAACCGGGTTCGATTCCCCGCTCCTCCACATGCAGCTGCTCCACATGACCTTGGGCGAGTCACACTTCTCTGAAATCTCTCAGCCCCACTCACCTCACAGAGTGTTTGTTGTGGGGGAAGAAGGGAAAGGAGAATGTTAGCCGCTTTGAGACTCCTGTGGGTAGTGATAAAGCGGGATATCAAATCCAAACTCTTCTTCTTCTTCCTTTTTCTGTTTTCATTTAGATTAGCTTGGTTTTTAAAATTATATTACCTTATGTAAAACCTCAATAAAATCTTATTTTTTTAAAAATTAAATGGTGTTTTCTTTGCATTGAAATGAATAGTGTACAACTACTGTAATTACATCATTAATTAGGTGACATTCATAACTTATGTACATTATATTAATTACATTGAATAACAGACAGTGAGATTAATAATGTAGTACTTGATGGAAACCGAATTGCAGCGGAATAGAAACAGTGCCGATTGTGATTAAGTCAGGATGGAATGGAAATCACTGCCTTCTTACATCTCTACCATTGGGGAAGTTGTATAATCTCATTAGTAATTCTTATACATAATATGCCAAGGCAATTGCCGAAATCTTAGGCAGGGACAGGAAACCAAGTCAGACTATTGGTCATCTAGGTCAGGCACCCCCAAACTCGGCCCTCCAGATGTTTTGGGACTACAACTCCCATCACCCCTAGCTAACAGGACCAGTGGTCAGGGATGATGGGAATTGTAGTCCCAAAACATCTGGAGGGCCGAGATTGGGGATGCCTGATCTAGGCTAATGCTGTCTACACTGACGGGCAGAAAATGTAGTATTCTCTGGTGTCAATGCTTATCCACAAAGAGATTGCAGAAATAATGCAGAATTTGGTGGAAGTGGAGGCACCATCACCAAAAACATGCTAACTTAAACTGAAGTTAATATATGTATATAAAATCATGTGTGTCACCAGGCAATAAGCTAACTAGATAAACTCATCAGAAATCTTGTGGCACCTTAAAGAATCATTATGGCATAAGCTTTGGTTGGAGTCTACTTCATCAGATACGTGAAATGTTAAGTTATGGTTTGGGTACAAAACTGTGACATGCAGTCACATATTCCATTTTCCTACAGTTTTCTGGTTCTCTTTTATAACAATTTATCGGGGGTGAAAAAGGAGCAAACAAATATCTGAACTATAGCAGCCCCTAATGGCCTCTAAAACTATTTCATCCTTGCAGAAAAGTATGTGGCTGCATCTCAAGAGACAGAGGCCAGCCACCTGTTCAACTGGGCCTTGTCCAAAGGCTGAGATAATCTGGATTTAGATGAATTGCATTTATCACAGGCAGACAAATCCTTGGAATGGCTGGCCAGGTAGATCCTATTCCAGGAACATTTGTAGCAAAACTGATGGACTTGGAAATAACTTCAATAGGAGAAGCCAACGAGGTGTAATGGGAATTTGTTGCTCTTCTAGTGAATTCTGGTTGTTACAGGAGTATTCATTAGTTTATACTGGTGAGGTTCAGTTAGAAGAACAGGACACTAACTTGGTATATTTTATTTTCATGGGTCTCAAAGGACCCTTTCGCAGATGATTAGGTTTGTAGAGCAAGAAATGTGCAGCTGTTACTCATTTGTTGCAAGGAATCTTTTCTTAAAGTAGTGCTTCTTCTGCTGGGCCGACGTTGCGTTTCGCCAGCAGCCTGCAAAATACTACCCTAGGCAACTGTTTCTCCAAAATCAGCACGTTGGTTTCAGAAAGTGTGGTGTGGATGGCAGTTGTGCATGTGGTACAGTGGTCAGAGTGCTGGACTACAATCTGGGAGTAAAGGTAAAGGTAAAGGTACCCCTGCCCGTACGGGCCAGTCTTGACAGACTCTAGGGTTGTGCGCCCATCTCACTCAAGAGGCCGGGGGCCAGCGCTGTCCGGAGACACTTCCGGGTCACGTGGCCAGCGTGACATCGCTGTTCTGGCGAGCCAGAGCCGCACACGGAAACGCTGTTTACCTTCCCGCTAGTAAGCGGTCCCTATTTATCTACTTGCACCCGAGAGTGCTTTCGAACTGCTAGGTTGGCAGGCGCTGGGACCTTTCAATCGGCAAGCCCTAGGCGCTGAGGCTTTTACCCACAGCGCCACCCACGTCCCTTATACAATCTGGGAGAACAGGGTTCAAATCCCCACTCAGCCAGGAAGCTCACTAGCTGACCTGGAGCCAGTCACTGCCTTTCAGCCAAATCTACCTCACAGGGTTGCTGTGTGAATTAAATGAAAAGTGAGAGAACCATTTATGTTGCCTTGAGCTCTTTGGGGTAATAAAGGTAAAGGTAAAGGGACCCCTGACCATTATGTCCAGTCATGGCCGACTCTGGGGTTGCGGCGCTCATCCCGCTTTATTGGGCGAGGGACCCAGTGTACAGCTTCTGGGTCATGTGGCCAGCATGACTAAGCCGCTTCTGGCGGACCAGAGCAGCGCACGGAAACGCCGTTTACCTTCCCGCCGGAGCGGTACCTATTTATCTACTTGCACTTTGATGTGCTTTCAAACTGCTAGGTTGGCAGGAGCAGGTACCGAGCAATGGGAGCTCACCCCATCGTGGGGATTCGAACCGCCGACCTTCTGATCGGCAAGCCCTAGGCTCTGTGGTTTAATCCACAGCGCCACCCACGTCCTTTGGGGTAATAGGTGAGGTATAAATGCAATAATAGCCCAACCAACCAACCAAAGCATAAGAAGTGTATGCTTGATCAGGCTATGGCCCAGAACCGTATTCTCACAGTGACGTGCAAGCAGGACCCAAGCACAAGAACACTCTGCGCCAATGTGGCTTCCAGGAACTGGTACTCAGAAGCATTACTTCCTCTGACCACGGAAGCACAGCATACCCATCATGGCTAGTAGTCATAGAGAGGAGATAGGATAGCCACCTTCAAATATCTCAAGGGCTGTCACATGGAAGATGGAGCAAGCTTGTTTTCTCCTACCCTGTAGGGTAAGACTCGAACCAATGGCTTCAAGTTACAAGAAAGGAGATTCCTACAGTGTAACCTTGGGGGGGGGGGTTGTGGACTCTTCTTCCCTTGGAGGTTTTTTAAGCAGGGGTTGGATGGCCACCTGTCATGGATGTTTTAGCTGAGATTCCTACATTGCAGGGAGTTGGACTACATGAGCCCTGGGTCCCTTCCACAGTTCTATGATTCTATGATTCATTGATAGCCTTATCCTCCATGAATTTGTTCTCCTCCATGAATTTGTTCTTCTCTTAAAGCCATTCAAGTTGGTAGACATCACTGCCTGCTTTGGGAGCGAGTTCTATGTTTTAACTATGCACTGTGTGAAGAGGTACAGTGGAACCTCTACTTACAACCATAATCTGTTCCGGAGGTCCGGTCATAACTAGAAATGTACATAAGTAGAGGTGCACTTTTCCATAGAAAGTAATGGAAAAGTGAATTGATCCGTTCTAGATGATGAAAAACCCTCCCTAAAATAGCAATTTAACATAGATTTTACTGTCTAACGAGACCATAGATCCATAAAATGAAGGCAATAATCAATGTACTGTACTATAAAATAAATAAGACAGTATTGCAGATGAAAAAAATTGACATTAATTTTTTTTTGTTATGTGCACTGATGATACAGTAGTCATTGTATGGAGGGGGGGAGGGGCTTTATCCATTTATGCAGTCAAACAACCAGTAGCTGAACTGGGTGCCACACAGTCACAAGAACAAGTGCTCAGCAGCCGATGGGGTGAGCTCTGGCAAACCGGAGGCCTCTCCCTGGTGGCAGAGGCTGCCACTGGCCGGGCAAGCTCCAGGCTGCTGGCAAGGCCTCTGTGTGTAGAGGAAAGTTCATAAATCGAAGCACCTACTGAAGGTCGTAACTAGAATGGTATGTAAGTAGAGCCATATGTAAGTCGAGGTTCCACTGTACTTACTTTTTTCTGTTCTGAATCTGCCAACATTCAGATTCATGGGATGTCTGCAAGTTCTAGTGTTATGAGAGAGATCCCCCCCCCAATCCACTTTGGGCCATATCCAGAGGTGCTAAGTTCTGGACGACAGTTCGGGGGCTCATTGTGTGATGTCACATGTGTGATGTTAGGAGGTTTGGAGAGCTCTCTGCCACCACAGGGTGGCCCGTCGGAGCCCTCCGTCGCCTTGTCTCTGCATATGTTGGGGCTGGGGAGCCCCATAGCATTGACGCCTATGGCCATATCCAATTTTGTAAAAACTTTTATCATGATGCCTCTTGCAATCCATTAAACTAAAAAGTCCAAAATGCCGCAATAGTTCCTCATAGGAGAGCCCCACCGTCACCTTGATATTTGGGTTACCCTTTTCTGAACCTTTTTCTAACGCCACAATATCCTTTTGAGGGTGAGGCAACCAGAACTGTGTCGGCGTCCGCTTCCTGGCTAGTGCAGATCACATGGCTTATAACGAGTCACATACTTTCCTATTTAGAGCCCATAAAACAAGCTGGCATAATTTGGAGCCATCTGCACAAGCCCACTAGACGTTGCTTTCAGCCCAGCTGTTCCTTAACAAATCTCCAGCTTTTGATGTCTGAGGCACACTGGTGGCCTATGCTCAGCTCCCCGGGTCACAAATTGTTCATAAAGTGACATTTCAAAATGTTTAACTTTTAACATTATTTTTATGGTGATTCATTCTTTAACAGTAGAATGCCTTCCTGTTGTACCACTTAGATGCTGCATCATTCATGCTGCTCTCGTTTAAAAAGTAATAATGTGGATGAACATTAGTAAGGTTATCCTCTCCTCCTTCCACTGCAATGCTCTGCTTGTTTGTAGAACTAATTTAGTTTGTTCTGCCTCTCCTGATTTTAAAAAATAAAAAATTGAAAGATGTATGCCCTTTCTGCCCAACAAAGGAAATGAGTCTCATATAATGGATTGTGGCAATGGTTCCCAATTAGCTAAGTATGGTGGACTCCGTTTTTCAAAAGCCAAGCCATGGACACCCTACTTTTGAAAAAAAAAAATTGTATTTCTATGGTGTTTTTGTTATGTGAATGCTGCCACAGACCCCCTGGGTGGGTTACGTGGACCACCTGGGGTCCACAAACCAACGACTGAGAAGCAATGGATTATGGCTATATGCGTTACCTTCAGCAAGGCAACATCTCATCCATTACTTGCAGACTGAATATTGCCTTTGCATCTAGGGCATACCGCTCAACTGCCCTAATTTAAGTGGGACATCCTGGAATGACAGAAGCCACCCTGGCTTCTGTTTGGATCCTGGAATGTCCTGCATTTTGGACTGGTGCTCTGACTCACACCAGAGCAGCTGACTAAAAGGGGCTCATTTTTAAGCTGGGTGCTCTTCTGGGAGTCAGTTGGCTTGTGCTGGAGTGGCTGACCAAAAACGAGCATCCCAGTTTGGATCCCCCGAACGTTGGAGGGTCTGCTGGGGGCTGCAGGATTGTAACTTGAAGGATAATGAAATGCAGTCAGGGCAGGACACCCTTTGACAGCAAGCCTGAATAGGCCAAAAGCTGGAGGAATGATTCACATATACATCATTCAATGGCTCTAAACTGAGCACAGTGGTACCTCGGGTTACATATGCTTCAGGTTACATACGCTTCAGGTTACAGACTCCGCTAACCCAGAAATAGTACCTCAGGTTAAGAACTTTGCTTCAGGATGAGAACAGAAATCGTGCTCCAGTGGTGTGGCGGCAGCGGGAGGCCCCATTAGCTAAAGTGGTGCTTCAGGTTAAGAATAGTTTCAGGTTAGGAACGGACCTCCGGAACGAATTAAGTACTTAACCCAAGGTACCACTGTATGTGAACTTCTTCTCTTGAAAAGTGTGGTATTTTTAAAATTATAATATTATAATATAATAAAATTATAATATGAAATATCTGTTGCCCAAGATAGCAGAACCTGCACATACTGGGGCCTACTACATGGAGGCTGGCTACAGTTCCTAGAGACATTGGTCATATTTAGACTCATAGAACTGAAGAGCTGGAAGGGACCCCAGGCTCATCTAGCTCAGCCCCTTGCAATGCAAGAATCGCAGCGAAATATGAATGCACAAAACTGGTTTTTCAGAATTTTCAATATCAACCAAATTTTCCATGTCTTTTCATCGTCCATCTAGTTCTACTTATGACCTGATACTGGCTCTTCAGGGTCTTGGCCAATGGCATTCTCCCCCTGGACAATCCTTTTAAAGTTTAAGTATTAACTTTGGGGTCTTCTGCATGCATAGCAAGGGCTCTAGCCCTGAGCTATGGTCCCACTGAATATGCACAACCAGCAACTTCATCCGACCCTCACACACCGGGAATCAGGGCATGGAAAGCACTTCCTCTTCCATTTGCGAAGCAACCCACTGCCGCCCACACCCCGGTCCACAGGCTGCTTTGCTGACAACAGGTCCCATTGCTGTGCATGGCGGGCAGTGTGTGAACTGGCAAAAGAACTCGATAGCCCGCTTTGCTTGCTCCATCGCTCCTTATCAGCGAACCCAAGAGGCCTTTTCTTCTCAATGGTGCTCGTGGTTTTGGCAAAAGGCATTTTCACACAGGGAGTCATCATTTCCTCCCAAGCTGTTTTCATTGCCACTTCATCTCTTTCCTAGCTCAATGGCTGTTTTCTGCACAGAGGCTATTTTGTTTTCCTGGACCAAGGCCATTCAACCGAGTGGGAAGCGCCAAGAGAGGAAGAGATAGAGTGCTAGCACTGTTCCCACATATCTCCAAGGCTGATCTTGACGCAGCTGTGACTGCGAAGGACACCTCTGGAAATAAAGGGCAGCTTATTACCCATCTTCTCCAGCTCCTGCAAGGAACTAAATATCCTGAAGTCAGGAGCAGCTTCTACACAATGGCCCTTTATAGCTCTCTGTAGGCCTTCTTTGCTGCCTCCAGCTGCCTCTACATGCTGTTTTCCCTCAGTTCTTTTCTTCAATATTTTTTCCAGTTGACTTAATTATTACAGTGCATGGACCAGGCTGAGGCGAAACACACGGAGGGTTGGAGTTGGCATCGTAGTAAGTGCTAGAAGAGGGAAGCGCCTTTGCCATGTAATGATATCATCGGGGAGCTGATTGGTCGCCTTCCCTTCGAAGGGAGGTGCTGGCCTGAGGCCTTTGGGATATGCTTCGACTTCCGCGATGCAGAACAGAGACAGGGCCTCTCTTGCCAGCCTGCTTTGCTGCCAGTGCCCTGGCAATGCCTGAGAGACGTTTAGAAAAACAGCACAGTACTTTTTTTTTTTTTGGTCCGTGCTGGGAGGGGAGGTGAAGGGGGGGAAGAGTGGGGAGGGGGCAGCGTGGAACACAAAGTCGCTACACAGCCCCAGCTTGGACCCTAAGTGGGAAAAACAAGCCGGGAAAGAAAGCACCAAACTGCACATTTTTAACTTGACAAGTTAATAAACAAGTTGGATTCTCATCCCTAGAAGTAACCGTCGGGAACCAAAGAGGGCCTCCTCGCTGGTCTCCGGGGGCAGAAGTCTGAACGCAGACCAGGCCGCAAAGGAAATTTCGCTTAGTGGTGTGCAAATAGTGACTGCGGTGCCGGTTGTTTGTGGAACCGCCACAGATGGCACTGCGATTAGCTGTCTCTTTGCCAGGCTCATTTGGCAGGGCGGGGGTGGGTGGGTAGGTGGCGTGGCATGGCAGTTACATGGCAAATGTCCCAGTTTACCTTTTTATTATTATTTTATGTCAATGTTTATAGAACACCCTTCATTGTAAATTAGGGAGGCAGTTCATAGAACCACAGAACTGTAGGGTTGGAAGGGATCATGAGGGTCATCTAGTCCAACCCCCTGCAATGCAGAACTTAGTCACAACTAAAAAATCGCTGACAGATAGCAATCAGACCTCTGTATAAAACCTCCAGTGACTGAGAGTCCATCAACTTCTGAGGTGCTCTCATTTGTACTTTTATGCTGTAAACCACCCTGTGATCTTCAGATGAAGGGCAGTATACAAAACAAGCAAGCAAACAAACAAACAAGCAAGCAAGCAAGCAAGCAAACAGTCGTCTATTCCACTTTCAAACAGATCTTTCCACCAGAAAGTTCCTCCTAATGTTTAGTTGCAATCTCCTGACTTGCAATTTGACTCCATGGTTTGGATCCTACCCCCTGAAGGCCCAGAAAACAAGCTTGCTCCATCCATCAACAACCCTTCAGGTATCTGAAGATGTTTACAATACGAAACCAATGCAAAAAAGCATGGGAGCAGGTTGGAGCTCATATTCAAAAGGCTTGCATGCATGAAAGCAGGTAACAAGAGTGGTGGAGCCAAGGAACCAGGAAAACTTGCACAGCCAGAAAGGAAAGCAATAGCAGGCAAAGGCAAAGTGAGGAACGGAGTCTGAGAGTCACACATAGATCTGTTGCACAAAGGAAAATACTGTATCTTAACAAAATAGGAAGTTTATATGGGGCAACAAAGGACAGGGATGAATCACAGCAGGGATTCAACTTGTGGCTTGCCAAGTACAGTGGTACCTCGGGTTAAGTACTTAATTTGTTCTGGAGGTCCGTTCTTAACCTGAAACGGTTCTTAACCTGAAGCACCACTTTAGCTAATGGGGCCTCCTGCTGCCACCGCAGCACAATTTCTGTTCTCATCCTGAAGCAAAGTTCTTAACCCGAGGTACTATTTCTGGGTTAGCAGAGTCTGTAACCTGAATCGTATGTAACCTGAAGCATATGTAACCTGAGGTACCACTGTATAATGAAGCCCACTAGCCTTGCATGGTGGACCTTTGTTGTTGCCTGTCTGAAACTGCAAAAGCAGTCTAGCACATGGTGAGCCACCCTAAGATACTGAAGAACTGCATGCCACAAGGTGTTGGGGCTTGACTGTGATCAGTGCAGTGCTGCCATTATGTGAGCAAAAGGTGCTTCTTTCAGACCATTTCTGTAAGACTGAGGTCCCTCTAGTCTCCCCACCATATATCTGAGCTCTCATTTGTGTTGGTGGTCTGGGCCAACCAACTCCCTCAAGCTGTTGCCAAGACACTGGCATTTGCACACAAGTATTTTACTTACTGCAAGGAGCTCTCTTCTTTCCTTCTCCATGTAGCAATAGGCAGCAGTCTTGCATATGGCATGATGGAACTGTGTTGAGACTGCCAGGCTCTTTCAAGGGGCTTGGCACTTGGACCAAGCAAAGGCTCCTTTGCTATTTCTAGAGAGCAAGGACTCACACCAGCTTTCTGCAGAACGCATTCCAAATGGGAGCAGAGGCAGCTTGAGTTAGGTGGATTTAAAATAAAATAAAATTGTTCAAAATATAAACAGATTGCACTTTTAAGCGCTCTCGAAGGAGGAAACAGAGTGCAACATATGTTCCTACCATACAAGTTATTTAGTTACCTTTTAGGGGAAAGTGGGGGGGAGGGAAGGAGGGAGAGGGGGAAAGAAAAGCTTTAATGGACTCATTATTGGCTTCCCTTGGCGGAGCTGTTAATTAATTAAATAACGACATGTGAATGGCATCTACTGGAGAGGTGCATTAGAGCTTCCAGATGAGCAATGCCGGCTCATTCGAGACCTAAAATAGTTGCAGTTCAGTCACCACTTAACTCAGAGATGAATTGGCACGGTGTTTCCACCTGGGAAAAGAGTAACGCTCCTCTAGTTTGCACCAAATATGCACTAGTATCCGCCCCCCCTCCAGGTCAAAAATGCAGTGGAGATTAACTCGTTCTTTCAGCAGCTATAAAATATTTAAGCAAACTCCCCTCAGTGGAAGAGGAAGAGAGAGAGAGACACAAAGAGACCCTTCAATATAGGCTGTGAAAATATTTTGGGGGGCTGACACAGACAGAGCAGCCTAAGCCACAAACCTGTTCAGCTGGCATACTATGAAGAATCCCTGCCATGGTAATGCCTCTTTCAGTCCAAGAGCTCCAGTATAACAGGCTTGCTAATTGCCATTTTAATGAATATAACCAAATTTTGGGTTTCTTCTTCTTCATTTAAAAAATAAATCATGTTTACAATTCCCAAACACACAGTGAAAATAATTTATAGGGTAGACAATAAAAAGATAACATTTTTTTTTTGCTAGGGCTCGGGAGCCATGTATGCCAATACTTTCCCAAGGCCAAAACCAATGATGGAAGGTGCTTGGTCCAAAAAAACAAACTAGTAAAACAGGATGATGTGGTCTTTCAGCATGGCTCTCTGGACCACTAGGAGAAAGGAAATTTAAAGGGACCAGGGATTCGTAAAAATCTGACAGACATTTTAATTTTCCGGAACTCTTTAGCAGGCAAGGGGCTCCCCATCTCTAAGAAACTGGAGACTGGCTTATAGTCTAGACCTGTCCTGGCCCTTAAATGAAACACACAGGTTTCTGGGGTAAACAGACAGCAGAAACAAGGAGAAACATGGCAGTCTTTGATTTAGCAAAGCTGGGGATTGATTTTGATGTTCTAGGGGGGAAAACTCAATCTTCTTTATCTTCCAGTATTTTCCCCCAAAGGGTCAAGCATACACATGGGTGGCTGGGCTCATCTAAGCACCTTGACCACTTCCTGTCTGTGGACTTCCTGCAGGCATCTGGGGAACAGGGTGCTGGACAGGATAGGTCTTTGGTCTGATCTAGGAGAACACTCCATATGATTAACTTTCAACTCATGAGTCAAGTAAGATCTAATCTTAAAAGAAATGAAAGAGTGCCTTTCATTCAAACTTCTGACAGACTCTTCATAAATCATCTTACAACAGGACCAAGGTAGTAATACTTTATGATCATTAATTTAAGTAGTTAATTGAGAAAATCTAGGGTTTAATAGCTCCTTAACTTTATCCCTAAGTCTGAGTATGGAATCAAGAATCATTATTAAAAGAAAATCTAGTGAATGGCTTTTCTTTTTAGTCCATAATAGAAATTTCATAGGAAAATCTATGAATTCCTGTTCAAAATCACTCCACAGCACCTTCCTGTTCAGCCAGAGTTATCAAGAGGGGACCTCAACCACTCCATCCATAATATGTAGATTACAGAACCGACCTATCAAGGGTTGCAGTATATTAACGTACACAATACACACTGAGCAGTCAAAAATATACATTTCCACCATCAATTAATGGAAAGTCATCTGAACTACTGCCCATGTTTGTTGAGAACCTTCCTCTTTTTGGAGCTATTGTATGTACTGGATTTGTAAATAATGCAGAAGACAGTTTATTTCGCAAAGGATTTGAAGCTTTCCAAAGCCAATACAATTAGCATTTGCTTTACTGATTCAATATGGTTTTCTTCTTGCCAGAGCTGCGGGTCATTTCTCATTAGATGAAACTGGTCTGCCAGAATTTTGATGAGTTGCATGCTGCATTCCAAACACAAATGTTCCACTTGGATCTTATGCAGGACAGTGACTTTATTTGTTCTACCATTGTATCCATAGTTTTTCAGTACTCTTTAGAACTGCAACTTAAGTTAGAGGCCAAAAGTAAGCAACCCAATTTAACCCCAACACTATCCCATCTGAAAGAGTAAATGTGGATGAAAACAAGTTGGTGAGTGGGGTGGGTGGGACCTTAGTGTGTATCCGTTGATGGCTGTTTTACCTCCACCATTGGCAGCAGTATGCCTCTAAACGCCAGTTGCTGAGAATCACAGGTGGCCAGAGTGCTGTTGTGCTTCTGTTGAGCTTGCCATGGGCATCTGGTTGGCTGCTGTGAGAACAGAATGCTGGACTAGATGGGCCACTGGCCTGATCCAACAAGCTTGTCTTATGTTCTTCCTATTAAATTCAAATGTGTGCAGTGCCGAGTGTCAGCTAATGCACTTATATAACAAAGAATCAAGCTCAACTGTGCAGTTTCAAAA
Organism: Podarcis tiliguerta; assembly: GCF_965153285.1. Classification (NCBI taxonomy): domain Eukaryota; kingdom Metazoa; phylum Chordata; class Lepidosauria; order Squamata; family Lacertidae; genus Podarcis; species Podarcis tiliguerta. Next base: position 48,915,926 of record NC_139545.1, on the reverse strand, counting down.
AAGCTTCCATTTCAAAAGCAGCTAATAGACATTATGGAAAAATGATCTTTTTTGGAATGGCAGGTCTCTTTTAAAAGGCTTCAATACTGCATGACACAAAGTCTGACAATCCTGAATCTTTATTATTTACATTTTAGAAAATATTGGCATAAAAAATAAACCTTTTTTTAAAAAAGGCACAAGTTTTAAAAAAACTAACTTGACTGTAGTGTCAAATTGTAGTCTACTTTTAAAAAACAGTCCACTGTCAAAACTGGATCCCACATTCTGTAATGCTAAATGGGCGTTTTACAACACTGTTATTTCTTACATGGCAAGCGGTAATTGAAAATCCTTTTGTGGTGCCTGAATGGCACTGTTTGGAGAAAAAGATTCGATGAGTTATCAGTCGTTGCCACGACTGACAGAGGTAAGGCCGGTAGTCCATATCTGCTTCACTGTGGTGTTTTCCTGAACTTTCAGATGTGTTCAGTGATTTCTGCATGATTGTTTGACTTGTTGCAAACAAAACTAAGTGGTGCTCTCTTACAAGCTTCCCCAGGAACTGCGCACATCTCTTTAGGTTTGCTTCCTGCTGGCTAAGGTTCTCCCCTCCATTGACTCTGTCAATCCAATAAAAGGCTGATATACTGTCAATAATCAAGAGGCACAGGGAAGGGTGAGAGCAAAACATGTTTTCCAAAGAGAAAAGAGTAAGAAGCAGCTGAGGGCTGCTGCTGCAATTAACAAGGAAAAACCTCCCCAGACACTGCTTTATCATCTCTTCTGTGCCTTGGGGCAATCTGTGCTCCAGAATAGTCACTAAACGCAACAGGTCAAAATGGAAGTCTGTATCAATAAAAAGCACACCAACATCCAAGCCACCACCAGATTTTGGAAGAATGCAGCGGGCAATAAGATGATAGAGCATTTCTGTTTTTCCTGTTCCTTCTGGACCATGGAATTCAACAATATCTCCTGTTTAATAACGAAGAAGCAAATGTTTAAGCTAGGAAGGCATTTGCTGTTCAAGATACCTTTCAAATGGCTCAGCATTCAGCTGTAACACACACACCTCTACCTGAAATCATGTGCAACTTTTCAGTACAATCAAATTCCCAATCCTATGCAGGTCTATTTAGAAGGAAGCCCCACTGGATTTGATTATTTTATTGTAATACAACAAACCAATACAGCTACACCTCTGGAAAGCAAGTGAATATATTTTCTTTTCTTGATGTGTGTAACACACACTCATGCCAACCAATTTGTTCTCAGGCAGCAAGAGAGAAAAACCTTCCCTTCCAAAGCTAAGATAAAAAGAAAATGGGGAGCATAAATTTTAATTGGCTTGTTTGTTTACCATTTATCTTCCAATATGCCAGACAATTATTACTGTGAATATTTTAAAGGATGTGTATGTATTTACCATGAATAGGATATCCTTCATCAGCAAACAGACAAGGTTCAAGCGTCTTCAGAGAACTTCTGCCTTCAAGTCGTGCAAGCAGCTTTGAAACAAAGAGAAAGTCAACTTTACTGAAATTAATGAGTCAACAAGCTAAATGTATTGATTGTGAACAAAAGTGTTCAATGGCTTCCCAGCAGCTGGTTTTAACTGCACTGCTGCATGTGCAATTAAAAGTATATCTCAATTTCTAGACATGGCACCACCTATAGGATCCAAATAAAAACCTGTGGGCAGAAAAGCATGCATAAACAAAATACACTGTATCCTCAGTGAAGTCAGTTCAATAAAACTTGGTTGATTTCTATGTATTTTCACCAAAATTATTTAAAGCAACTTATAAAAGAAACTCTGTTACAATCTGAAATCCAGCAATAAAATCTTAATACTCCAAAAGCAACATTCTATTATATTGTATTAGCATATAATGGATCAATTATAAGTGGTAGAGTAAGAGAGATATTAAACCAGACATAAAACAAATACAGAATTGCAAATTCCTCCTAAATATGACCACAGTGATTTTTAAAAGTTTGCAGGCTAGTGCTGAGGTAGGACTCTTGAGTTGCAACAGTGAGTGCCATAGTGTTGAGGTCACTAAGAAAGCCCTGCTGCATTTCCCCACTGATCTTAGCTTCCTGATTAAAGATGGCTATTGCCAGGATTCTCTTGATTACAGAAGATGGAAAGCCTCGTATAGGGAGTGGGGCTGTCAAATGCAGATTGGGCCCAGCCAGGCTACATAGTTCAAAGCCAGCACCTTGAATTGAATCTGAAATTCAACAGAGCACAGACCAGCATGTACACACAGGGCCTGCTATCTGCCTGCTCATTATGCTAAAATTCAGTTATCCAAATGAAAAGAATGATGTCCAAACCTTGCTATACATGCTGCAGGTTCAGATATCCAAGTTTGTCCACTTCCTTGTTTGTGGTTTGCTGGTTAGCAGTAGTCATTTTTGGGCAGAAACCATGCATGCAAGGAGCGGGGAGAGAGCTTGGAGAAAGGGAGCAGGATAGATAGTACAAATTACTGTGTTTTTCGCTCCATAGGGCGCACCGGACCATAGGGCGCACCTAGTTTTTAGGGAGGGAAATAAAGAAAAAAAATATATTTCCCCCCTAGCCCCAAAGAGAAAGAAGCCAAGACAGACAGCTGGATCCATCCCGCTGGCTGTCTTGGCTTCCTCTTTAGCCACGCACAACCTCTCCAGCCAGGAGAGGCCGCGCGCGGCTTTGGCAGAAGCCAAGAAGCGCTCCGAAGGTTTGCAGATAGCTGCCTGAAGCCCGGGGAGCACAGCGGGAATTGGCACTGCGCTCCCCGTGCTTCAGGCTGCAGGCTGCTATCCGCAAGCCTTTGGAGCCCAGCTGCGCTCTGAAGGCTTGCGGATAGCTTCCTGAAGCCTGGAGAGCGAGATGGGTCGGTGCGCACCGACCACTTTCGCTCTCTAGGCTTCAGCGAAAGCCTGCATTCGCTCCATAGGACGCACACACATTTCCCCTTCTTTTTTGGAGGGGGAAAAGTACATCCTATAGAGCGAAAAATACAGTACATATTAGAAATACTCCCATAGGAATCCATGGAAATGTGGACTCATTATACAAATGCTTGTTTAACAAACAATTTTCAGGGAATGCATTTTGTTCAGTATGCAGCATGTATGTGCCCCCCCCCAACTCCTATCAAGAAAGTGGCTGCCACATTCTGCACCAGCTGTTAGCTTCCAGGCATTTTGACAGCAAATGTCCTGCATAAAAGGCATTATTATACACTGGACCTTCAGTGTAACGAAGGCATGAATGGTGGTTGCTAGATTCCCCCAGTCCAGCAAATGTTAGTCTACATATTAAACAAAGCTGGCAAAACAATGGTTCAATCCACTGCCACCAACACATTTTCTAAAAAGAGTATCAGGCAATGCTCCTAAGCACTGAACAGGATTCATCAAGGATGAAGATGCAGATAAATACTGGACAACTTTCTTTCCTAAACACCCAGGATCCCTAAACAATCTAATTCCATCCTGCCTAGAGTGAGTTGCTGCTTGTTTGTCCTCTTCCATCTGGACCACCTGGGGAAAAAATATATTTGAGGGTCCTCAGTGTGCCAATACCTCTGTAACTTCAGAGAGATAAACTTAACAGCAAGGTAGAGGAACTGTTAACCTGACGACTTCCATAAAACATCTTCCTCCATTACTACTCCCCGACAGAAAAGATTGTGGTCTCACCTTATCTGGTTGTTGGCTGTGCCTAAATTTGAGTGATATAGAAAGACTAAGAGAATTGTACTGTCCAGTCCTTTTCGGTCAAGGGAAATGATAATCCAACTGGGGCAACTAAAGCAGCTTTGGTTCCAAATGCAGGCTAGATCAAAACACATGCATGTAGGCAGTCAAGAAAAGGTCAAACTATCTTTCTTCTTTATTTGCCCATTTGTCTTCTGCTGAAGCTTTCTAGATACAAACAGGCCATTTATTTTGGTCTGCAAGCGTCATGACATTTACCAAGAAATTCATGGACAGCACAGCCAGGGAGCCTAATGCAATATGGATTTTTGTGTTAGATGGACAAGTCTCTCAATTTAATGGTGTGTTTTGTATCAATACCACAAATGTCCTGGGGTACGAGGAGAAAGACACACACAAAACATAGTCACCATGACTAGGCACTATATACAGGGTAATATTCTGCCCTAATAGTCTTGCATCCAAGGTGATTTCACTCTTTAATGTGCATTAATTTTGATAGTCAATCTGCAATTTTATCATATAAGTTCTGCTCCTCATGCCATCTTCTGCACAAGGTAGGTATTGAAGACCTTTAAAGCAGTAATATTGCAAATAATTAAGACATATTCCAGTGTATCTCCCACACACAGAGAGAATCTAGGATTGATAAAACGAATATAGAATGCTTAACTAAAGTTAAAATGCACAAGCAAATATACTTCATATGAGACACAAAGATAAGTGTGGAAGTGGAAACATCACAGTTACACAAGAACCGCAAAAACTACATTTTGATTTTGGAGGATATTGTGTAGGGGCCAGTGTCTGAATATGACAAACCTCCTGATAAATGCATTCAACCCAAGCTGTATCTGTTTGTGTCTTAGCCAGCACAAAGGTAGAGAATGACATTTTATTTAGTGTATTAGGTTTTTTTTAATTCAAGACTTCATTTTTTTAATATATCAAAATGCCTTTGAGGTGGGGCTGGATTAATTTCCCCTAAATTGTGACTGATACTTTGCTAGTTTTATGATGAGTTAGTACTTTTAATTACAATTATGATTTTAACAGGAATTAATTTTTTTTTAAAAAAAAAGCAGACTGAAGGGAAAGGAGAATGTTAGCCGCTTTGAGACTCCTGAAGGGGAGTGAAAGGTGGGATATCAAATCCAAACTCTTCTTCTTCATATGGTCTGTGTAAGAGACTAGAGCAACTCATTCTTCTTTTTATCTGTAAACTATACATTTGGAGATGTACAGTATGTGTGAGGGGGTCCTCACAGTGTCTAAGAGATTTAAGGGACAAAGGTTACAGTCACTTCATTATTATTCATTATTTTTTATTTCATTTATACAAAGATCCCAGGACAGTATACTGCACAACATGAAAACATAATACAGAGCATAATAATTAAATAATCATGATAGCAGTCCCCTCCATAATATTTAAGAAGCTATAGATTATTTAATGGCCAAAGGCCTGGGTAAGGAGGAATGTTTTTGCCTGGTGCCTAAAGGCATCTAATGATGGCACCATGCGAGCCTCTCTGGGGAGAGCAGTCCACAGATGGGAAGTCACCATAGAAAAGGCCCATTCTCATGTTGTCACCCTTTGAAGCTTTCAGGGGGAGGGCACAGAGAAGGGCCTTGGATGACAAGCACTGGGTCTGACTTGGTTCATATGGGGACAGGCAGTCCTTAAGGTCCTCAGGTCCTAAGCACTTTGAATTGAGCCTGAAAACTAACTGGCAGCCAGTGCAGTTGGCCCAGGACTGGGGTTATATGCTCAAACCATCTTGTTCTGGTGAGCAACCTGGCCATCAAATTTTGCACCAGCTGAAGTTTCTGAAAGGTCTTCAGAGGCAGCCCCGTGTATAATGTATTGCAGTAATCCAACCTAGAGGTTACCAGAGCATGGGCCACAAAGGTTAGGCTATCCCTGACCAGATAGGGGTGTAGCTAGGCCACCAGCTGAAACTGATAGAAGGCCATCTGTGCCACCAAGGTCACAAGCAACAGTAATGGATCCAGGAGTACCTATAAACTACATACCTATATGGAAACCATTACATCTGAGTTCACAGCCAATACATTCTGCACAGAATATCTGAAGGAGGGGCTTTAGTTAGTGACAGCGCAGACACTTGGCATGTAGAAGGTCCCTGGTTCAGTCCCTGGAATCTCCAATGAAAAGGATCTGGAAGCAGGTAATGTGAAGGAGGCCCTGGGGAGCCACCACCAGTCAGAGTAGATAATACTTAACTTGTCTGATCTAGTGCAAGACAGCTTCCTATGCAACTCCATGGCTGCTGTTCTACCTCCTTCCCCTTTGCTAGCCACTCTCAAGAAGTATCCTACTCACTGTTTGTTACAGGCTAAATACGATTATATTATAATAAAGGTTCACATATTTTTCTCATATAACAGCAGGTGCTTTCTGGAGAACAGCACATGCAAATTATTATGATAATTTAAGTACTAATGCACCTGTGCTTCTGATGTATGTTTACTTTCTAGGTTTTAAAGCAAAACAACTGCAGCCATTTAGCATCATGCTGTGTACGATGGGCAACATCCCAGGGGAGTCAGGTAACGGTTTTACAGAAAGAAAAAGCCAACAAAAGCCAGCCTCTGTGCTAACCGTCTTAAGCCAAACTGTTAGGATATTAAATATTAATCCCTACAATGGACTATTAAATACTGTATTTTTTATCCATTCCAAAGAGAGTTTGAAATTTTTACGAACCTAACAAATTCCACTGCAAGAACACCCCCAGCTTTTATTTAATCCCATTGTTGCTGAAAGGACTTCACAGCATTCCTTCTCCCCTCCATCATTATATTTTCACAACAGCCCTGTGAGGTGGCCTAGGCTAAGATAGCAACCGGACCAAAGTAAGGCTTTTGTAGTCCAACACGCCTAACCCCTACAGCACACTAGAGACATGGACAAATGGTCAAAATGGAACTCGGATGTAACGGAAATGAAGTACTCTTCTTAATAATCATTTGATGGTTATATAAACTTTTGGAAAACGGAGACTGCCAATTTCTGTACCCCCAGGAGCCACTCTGTACTGAAGACAGCAGTTCCCAAGGCTCATAGTGGGGTTGGTTTTACTGTATTCTGAAGCTGGCATCTATCAGTAAGACTTGGCTCCATCTTGGGCTGAGTGATGTCCAGCTGTTCAGCTCCATTTCCTTGCCTCAGAGGTCCTTGCTGGGAACTGTTGTCTGGGAACTGCCAATGGCCAAAGGAGTACTTGGCTTCATCGTGGACAGTGAAGTCAAGCGGCTCAACCCACTCGCCTTAGAATTCCTCAGTGGGAAGTCCAAGAATGAGGGCAAAAAAAGTCTGAAAAAACCTGGCGCCATGTTATTTCTTATTATATGTGCTAATCTTTTTGGATGCAGTTGTACTGTACAAACTTTTTCTCCGCCACTCTGAGAACCATTTGGGGCTTTCAAGTAGGATATGGAATACCCTAAATAAATTAGTAACAGTGTCACATTTATGGAGCAAATGCACTTCAGACATATAATAAATCTACAAACAATAGAATTGTAGAGTTCTATATGTAAAAAAGAAGAGGAGTCAAATCTCTTTATCATTTGTAAACACAGGGAACTGCCTCACACTAGATCAGACTACGGGTCTGTCTAGCTCTGTACTGCCTACGATGACTGGCAGCAGCTATCCAGGACTGCAGACAGTCCTGCCTGGAGATGCCAAGGATTGAATCTGCATACACCGAGAGCCTTCTGGCGGTTCCCTCACTGCGAGAAGCCAAGTTACAGGGAACCAGGCAGAGGGCCTTCTCGGTAGTGGCGCCCTCCCTGTGGAACGCCCTCCTACCAGATGTCAAAGAGAACAACAACTACCAGACTTTTAGAAGACATCTGAAGGCAGCCCTGTTTAGGGAAGCTTTTAATGTTTGATGTATCACAGTATTTTAATATTCTTTTGGAAGCCGCCAGAGTAGCTGGGGAAACCCAGCCAGATGGGCGGGGTATAAATAATAAATTATTATTATTATTATTATTACAAAGCAAATGTTCTACCACTGAGTCATGGCTCCTCCCCAAGTTTTGGTACAGCCACCAGGGACCAGAGCTCACAACTGCCATCCTGAAACCAGGGTGTGTGTCAAGTTAGGTTTGCATAGTGCTGTCACTGACTCAACAGCATCTTGTAAACCTGGCCCTGCCATCTTCCTCCCCACCCCTTGGAAGCGATTGTAGAAGTTAAATGACTGGCAGAAATTTGCCCATTACAGCATTGACAGGGCAAATGCTTCACATTTTCCATATTCACCTGTCATTACGATATTTTCCCCTGACTACTTAATTAGGCTGGTGGAGTTTTTCCTGGCCTCAAAATCTGTTTGTCATGTTGCTATGACATAAGACACAAAGAGAGGAAAACATGGATATACTATATCCAGGACCTTATTTTATGGAACCACTTCCCAGAGAAGTCTACCGGGCCGGCTTGCTGCTGATTGTGAGGTTGGTTGGAGACAGTCTGTAGGAGATTCTGGCTGTGTTTGGATGGCTGTCAATCACCTTAATAAGCCAAGATATGAACTCCAGGGCCTGCAAGGCATGTGTTCTGCTCCTCCCTGCTGCAAGCTGCAGACAGGGAAACAGGTCTTCAGTTAACTATGGTTTCCCATTACTCCTGGTTAACGACGTCCAAGCAAGGAACACTAAACTAGGGCTTTTATATCCAGGGTTGTTTGGAAGCCGTTAACCAGTGCTTTCCTTTTGAGACATAATGGCAAACAACACTTAACTGAAGTCTTGCTTCCTGGCTCACGCAGGCGAGGAGAAAAGCGTGGCCAAGAGAAACAGGCCCACATCTCAGTTTATGAAGCAGAGGCATGGCAAGCCAAAGGCAGCTGCTAGGTGAACACGTACGAACTTTTGTTTGTTGCTTTATCCTCAGTTTATTTAAAGTATTTTTATACCACCCTTTGGTTTTAGAAAGGAAAGCGTCATTGAAATGCAGGTGGAAAAACAAGTAAGAAACAAAAACCGTGTGAGGGGCTCATATAAGCCGCTGTGTGAGAGGTGAAAGATGGGTTAGGAAATTCCCAAGTGTCAAGGCCTATTCCAGCTGCACACCTCCACAAGGTAACCCACCATCAACCATCCTGTGGAGAAGGTTCCTGAAGGTTTTAAAAATGTATCGTTGGCAGCTTTTTTCTGTTTTCTTTGTATTTTTCACCTTCAGAGACTGTGTTCCACTGTGTGTGTGTGTGTGTGTGTGTGTGTGGCTGGAGCCCAGCCTGAGGACTTCCCGACAGCGTCCATAGCTGACCCCTGCTGGAAACAGGATGCTGGGGTTCTGTCAGTCTTCCCCACCCGCTAGAGGCATGGGAGAGACCCTCCCCCCGCTCCCCTTAGCGCGAGGGGAGGGGGCGTGCGCGTGCGTCATTCTCTGCCTCACCTGGGCGCCCGACTCCGCCTTCCCGAGCCCGTCAGTCATCGCTCGCGGAGGGAAACCCGCAGCAACGGCAGCTCATAACCGTAAAAGGAGGGAGGCGCCAACGGCCTCGCATTCCGGCGCGCAGGCGTCGCCGGAACTGCCGCGCACGCGCTCTTCTCGGATCTGGGGGGGGGGGCGAAAAGGAAGGAAACTTCATTGCGGGGCGTCCTTCGCTGATGCTCTGCCTCGCGCATGCGCAATTCCGGCGCGTCTCTGACTGACAGCTTGTTATTCCGACGCTTTCCAGTTTGGAGCATCTCCCGCTGCGCGTATGGAAGCGCTCCTGAGTGGAGGCTTCTTTCTTTCTTTCTTTTTGCAATGCGACCGAAGGGTTTCGATTTCATGTTTTACATTTCAAGCGGGAGTCTTGCTTGGTGCGCAACCTCCTGCCCTGCAGAGCGGGCACGCTGGTTGCTCGTGCCCAGCAGTTCGGGGCGCGCTTACCTCACGAGCAACCTGAATTCAGTAGCCTGACAGTGAACTCCTTCGCGTGTTTGCTCGGAAATCACTCTATGTTCGGTGGGGCTTCCTCATACGAACAAGTCTTAGCCTCCACTTACTTACCCGGGAGTAAGATCCACCAGAGAACCTAGGACTTGCCGATCAGAAGGTCGGCGGTTCGAATCCCTGCGACGGGGTGAGCTCCCGTTGCTCAGTCCCTGCTCCTGCCAGCCTAGCAGTTCAAAAGCATGTCAAAGTGCAAGTAGATAAATAGGTACCGCTCCGGCGGGAAGGTAAACGGCGTTTCCGTGCGCTGCTCTGGTTCGCCAGAAGCGGCTTAGTCATGCTGGCCACATGACCCGGAAGCTGTACTCCGGCTCCCTCGGCCAATAAAGCGAGATGAGCGCCGCAACCCCAGAGTCGGTCATGACTGGACCTAATGGTCAGGGGTCCCTTTATCTTTAAGATCCACTGGATTCAGTAGGATTTACTGTACTTTGGATTAGACATTAGGATTTTGGCCAAAAACCATTTTAAGCAAACTTACGTGAGGTGTAAAACCCGTTGAACATAATGGGATAAGTGAGTAAATACGTGTAAGATTTCAATTTTAGGGGCATACAGTAAGCCCACAATTTATGCACATTTAATTTTTGTGCATTCTTTTTTAGGTGTGTGGCAAAAAAAGGGGGTGGGGAGCCACCATCACCCGAAAAATGACTTATGGCAATCTCACTCACCATTGAACCCAATGGGTTGAGACTTGGCTTTAGGCGTGATCCCTGGAACATAATCCCCATGTAAGTTGTGGGCATACTGTATTCAAATGTTTAGAATTAAAACTTGTTACAAGGCGAGCCTTAGTGTGAACAAGTAAAACCCCTGAAATGTTGAATAGCAGCAAGGCAAGAGCCTGACCAGAACTTGGGGGGGGGGGGGAGGGAGGATCAATCATATTTCGTATTTCTCTTGCTGCTTATAAAGACACACTTTCCTTTTAATTGCATTCATGGTGCATTCCGTGGCAGGATCCTTAAGCACTTTGCAAATAAGAGCGAATTAATCCTCTTAATATCCCAAGAGAGAGCATACATTAAATTACTAAGGTAATTGAACAAAGATACAATTACCTTTGTCTAGCAGAGGCACTGCAAGAACCAAAGCAATCATTCCATGGACTATTGTACATGGAAGGAGATATTTCCAATTTCTCTCTGTGTGTGACTGTTTGTGCAATTTCCCCTGAAATAAACACCTGTACAATCAGATTTCCACCTGCAATTTTTAACATGGGGTATTAGGTATATATAAGGTTTTATTTTTGAGAGGGAGTCCTGGGTGTGATTAATAGGATTTCCTGTTTTACTGAACCTGCTCCTATGCCTTTGATAGAAGACCAATTGATCAGGAGTAGCCATTCCTGGGACAGTGATGGGAATAACTTTACCTCAGATTCTGCATCTTCAGCCCCACCCTTCAATTAGCAAAGTATCTTAAATAAAGCAGACAGAATCCAAAGAGGAAAGAAAATCCTGAAAACACTCTGCTGAAACTGAATGAAAACTGTAATTTGAGGAGAAAGTTTTTTGTCATTCTTACTTAAGGCCTTGTACGTATCAGGGAGCCATTCAACCAAACATACAGAGGAGAAGATTCCTTCAGAACTACACAGCCAGTCAGAGTGCATGTTACCTTCAGGAACATCATGCCACTCTGCCTAGTTGCTAAGCAACATCTCCATTCCCCACCATGGTTAGATGACCCTTAACACTAACAGAGGTAACCCATATGGAATGATGATCCCTGCTGTTACTCAGATGGGAGGCGCTCAAAGCAGACAGATTTGACTAGCAGTTAGAATTATCTGTAGCATCCATATCCGCTGCTAGGTGGCTGGTACCTGGAGATGCAGGGGATAGAAACTTAGGACTTTCTGCATGCAAGGCAAATGCTCTACCACTGAGCTACAGCTCTTCTCTAAAGAAGGAGAGAGCAAGGTGCATGGGGATGGTGGGGTAGAAATTTAGAAACACAGGAAACTATTGTACTGGATCTGCCTAGCTCAGTATTTTTTAAACTGCCTGGCAGGGGCTGTCCATGGTGTCCAAGACAAGTCTTAGCCCTACCAGAGAAGCCAGAGATTGAATATGGCAGCCTCCATGTGTGACAACATGTTCTCCAGCATTGAGGTAGAGCAGGGGTAGGCAAACTAAGGCCCGGGGCCCGGATCCGGCCCAAATGCCTTCTCAATCTGGGCCACAGACGGTCTGGGAATCAGCATGTTTTTACATGAGTAGAATGTGTCCTTTTATTTAAAATGTATCTCTGGATTATTTGTGGCGCATAGGAATTTGTTCGTTTATTTCCCCCCCAAAATATAGTCCGGCCCACCTCATGGTCTGAGGGATGGTGGACCGGCCCCTTGCTAAAAAAGGTTGCTGACCCCTCAGCTAGAGCTCTTTCCAAGCTGTGAATAATACAGAACCTGGCATGCAGCTGAATCTGTAAAATCACAAGTATCCATTCTTTAAAGAAGAAGTTTCTAGCCATCATTACTAAATGGAAAATTTGGAAAGGAAAGGGCAAAAGTGTATATTTAATCTAATTTAGGCAAGTTCTCTCCATGTAATGTGAAGTGTTTGTATAATTTGGGATTTCCCCTCCATTCTGTGCAGTACTGCAGCTCCTCTGGAACCTACTTTGTTTTAAGATGCGATAGAAAGGAGATGTTATAAAGCAGTAGGTAGAGTACATGCATTTCATGCAGAAATGTTCCAGGTTCAAATTTCCCCCACGCCCCAGAGTGGACCTCCAGTAAAAGGATTTCAAGCATCAGGAACAGAAAAGACTAGATGGACAAGAGTCTGAATCAATGTAAGGCCTTGTTATGCTGTCCATCTGCACTATGATGTGACTGAGACGAGATTGGATTGCTAGAAAGATAAAACTACAAGCCGCAGTCAAAACATAATGCATGAAGAATGGCACAGTGGAAACCAGCCAAAACAGCTCAGACTAATCAACCATAAAGCGTAAAAGAAAGATGGCAAATTGAAGCAGCTTGTTTGCCTAAGATCTCTTAGTGCAGATATGGGAAAAGTCGAGAAGAGTAGCAATATCCTATTTCTATGGCTGCTCACCCAGATGCCAGTTATAATTAACTGGCATTGTAAATGTCTTTTGCTCTTTAAACCATGTAAGAAAAAGAGCACTTCTTTAACTATCAACAGCAGCCTTTCTCATGGGGTGTTTGCAAGAGGATGAAAATCACCCAATATTAGAACAGTCATGAGTTCTAAGCCATTCGTTACTTAAACCTGGGTTGGAGTAACCTCCATATCCCCCCAAACACAGGTATATTATATTCATGTTATCCCAACAAAGATATGCAGAGCCTGTTTGCAGCTATATGTATCGATGCAGAGATTTTGACTTCACCGATGGGAAAGTACGTCTCTCCATTAGGCCTGCTCTTCCCTGAACTGACATCTGGGGCCAGCCATTCCATCAGGCTGCCTATCTTCTCAGTGGGAGAGATAGGAAGCAGAAGGTACATTTCATTAGCTTTGCTGGAGGCCCAGCTCCATCAGGCACTTCCTGCTCCTGAACTGTGCCAGCTGGTCATTACGGGAATAACTGTTTAGAAACTGGTGCCTGAGTTTTGATTTTTATTATCCTTTTCCCCTTGTGTGTCATGTTTTTGTTTTTGTTTTTAGATTGTGAGCCTGCGGGTAGGGACTGTCTTGTTTTGATTGTATGTAAGCTGCTCTGGGAGCCTTTTTGGCTGACGAACGGGAGCAAATGCTTTAACTAAATAAATAAAGCACAATCAGCTTGCCCTGGCCTTCACCACCCTAGGAAATGAATGCTTTTTGAAGATGCTAGACAATCCCTGATAGCAGATCTCAGGCCTGGTTTTACAGCAGATACCAGGGTTCAAGGAAGTTCATAATGTAAGGTCTCTCCTGTCATATTAAAGGTAAAGGTGAAGGACCCCTGACAGTTAAGTCCAGTCACGAATGACTCGGGGGTTGCGGCGCTCATCTCACTTTACTGGCCGAGGGAGCAGACGTTTGTCCGCAGACAGTTTTTCCGGGTCATGTGGCCAGCATGACTAAGCCGCTTCTGGCGAACCAGAGCAGTGCACGGAAACGCCATTTACCTTCCCGCCGGAGCGGTACCTATTTATCTACTTGCACTTTGACGTGTTTTCGAACTGCTAGGTTGGCAGGAGCTGGGACTGAACAACGGGAGCTCAGCCCGTCTCAGGGATTTGAACCACCGACCTTCCAATCGGCAAGCCCAAGGCTCAGTGGTTTACACCACAGCGCCACCCGCGTCCCTTTAGCGCCACCTGTCATATTAAGTTATGCCAATCTTTTTACTCATGCCATGATCTACAGTAATTTCCAGAAAAGTTCAGATTGGCACCCTCCTATGCGCAAAGTCTAGGGCGGTCCCCACAGCTCTTGGCATGTTGACATCCATCTATCTCAGGAGACAGCACCTGCTGTGGCTGTAGAGACTGATACAGGAGAGACATGTTTTGTTGCAGCTGGGGCAGATGAATGGCTGAACTGCTGCAGATGCACCATGGAGTTTCTTCTGTCTGTGCTCCTCCCAGCAGTCATTCCTCTTCTGGTCCCTGCTGTGGATACACAACCTGACTGTCAGCGCTGCCTGTGTTGTAACAGCACCTGCAGGTTGCATTCTGTACAACTTAAATCGTAATAATGCTCTCCGCATCCTTGATAGGTGTTCGCATCTCTTCCCTCCTCCACTCGCCATGTTGTCCTTCATACTAGGAAATGAGTAGTATGTTTAGTAAGCTCAAGTCAGCACCCCTGCAGGCCAGTTTATGCTGCATAAGGAAGGCATATGTGGGCTGTGCTTTAAGAAGGGAATGTTTAAAGTTGAATAGCAGCCTGAGGGCAGAAGAAGCTGCCTGTGAATTTTCCCCCTGCTCATTTGCTAACTAAGATTACATGTCATTCCCCGCAAGCTCGGGCCAAGAGGGACACTTGTTTCCATGAGTCACACACAGCAAATGTGGGTCGTTTGTGATGAGAAGCCTGATGAAAGCGAAGCTTTGCACTACAGGCAGCAACAAGGGAGCTCCTTTAACACTTCTGGGTAAGTATGCCTTTCATAGCATGAAATACCGTAAATGCATGACTCACAATTCTTTAATGGCAGAAACGACTTTTCAGGCTACTGAAATTATTTCAGTGAAATGAGGTATTTGAGAGCGCATGAATGCCCCACAAAGAAGCCTGGGAATGTAGTTTACCCTTCACAGAACTACAATTCCCAGCACCTTTAATAAGCTAAACAGTGCCCAGGGTTTTTTGAGGAAAGTCATGTGTTTGCCGCCCAGGAATGGACTTTTGTGTGAAAGCACTTCAGTTCTGCTACTGCAAACAAATGCCTAGGCTTCTAGTGTGCTCAGAAACACCCTATTCTTTAATTCTCAACAATATGTCTTTTGCACCTGGCTCTGCGGTTCTAGTAAAAAACTAAACAAAGCACATCTGACACGTCTGAAGTCTGCTGATCCAAACCGTAGACCCAAAAGGAGGGCGTGTGGGAGTGGTTGGGTGCAGGGATACCAAAGAAGGATGCCAAAAACAGCAGAATGGCCAGTTTTATTATAGACATATTAAAGAAGCCTGCCAGGTTGCCTAGTCTTTGCTGACAAGGGATGGGCACTGCAGCAAGGAGATGGCTTGTCCGTGCCCAAGCAAACGTGCATCCATTCTTTATACACAAAGCAGCACCTGTCATTACACCTGAGTAGATGAGGGCACAGGTGGCAAATACCCAAACCTTACAGATAGCTCCCCTTTCTGGGCTCAGATCCCAGCACCCCAAGCCCACACGGATAACATCAAAGCACGCCAATTAGCTTATCTCTTAGCTTATCTCTAAGCAAGTGAATATAAGCACATATGAGCTCATTGCTACCAATTAATTGTGGGGTTATCTTGACTTCCAAGATGGCATTCGCAAAGCTTCTGGAACATTCAACTTTGGTTCGACACATTTGCCCACCCGGATTTATATGGCATGAGACTATTCTAGCTCCCTGAGGTAGCAGCCCTTGAACTCGCACCACCTTCTGATCTGTTTACCTTCAATGGGGCAAATCCAAAGTGGAAGCCAGCTGGCGATACCTGCAGGAGCTGGGGAGAAAGGGAACAAATGCCCCCACATGAACCAATGGGCATTTATTTTCACATGCTCACTGCCCTAGTATGAAATGCCTTGTTGTGTGGACCTGTGTGTACAGTGGTACCTCAGGTTAAGTACTTAATTCGTTCCGGAGGTCTGTACTTAACCTGAAACTGTTCTTAACTTGAAGCACCACTTTAGCTAATGGGGCCTCCTGCTGCCGCCGCACCACCGGAGCCTGATTTCTGTTCTCATCCTGAAGCAAAGTTCTTAACCTGAGGTAGTATTTCTGGGTTAGCGGAGTCTGTAACCTGAAGTGTATGTAACCTGAAGTGTATGTAACCTGAGGTACCACTGTGCATCAGCCATGCACTACAGCCTACTAGGGGCATGGCCATCTGCCTGCATTAACTGTTGCCAGCAGGTCAGAAAAACAACCCGAGGTAACCCGAGGTACCACTGTATCTACATTCACTGTGTTGAGTGTGGCTTAGTTCTTTTACCTTATTGCTGCAGTCCTATGCACAGGAATGCCTATTTTTCTCCACCAAAGGCTGGTCTGAATACATGGTATACGATCTACCCTTTCATACATTTTTTTACCTCTACATCATGGAGGAAGTGGCCCATGTTTAAAGGTAAAAGTAAAGGTACCCCTGCCCGTACGGGCCAGTCTTGACAGACTCTAGGGTTGTGCGCCCATCTCACTCAAAGAGGCCGGGGGCCAGCGCTGTCCGGAGACACTTCCGGGTCACGTGGCCAGCGTGACATCGCTGCTCTGGCGAGCCAGAGCCGCACACAGAAACGCCGTTTACCTTCCCGCTAGTAAGCGGTCCCTATTTATCTACTTGCACTTTTAACGTGCTTTCGAACTGCTAGGTTGACAGGCGCTGGGACCGAACAGCGGGAGCGCACCCCGCCGCGGAGATTCAAACCGCCGACCTTTCGATCGGCAAGCCCTAGGCGCTGAGGCTTTAACCCACAGCGCCACCCGCGTCCCTTGGCCCATGTTTACATGTTTACTAACTTTAATATTATTTTATTTGTACCCTGCCCATCTGACTGGGTTGCCCCATACCCTCTGGGATATATTAAGATTGGACCTAATGCTGGAATGTGTTTGCCACTTAATACAATGTTCTAGGAGGACCTGTTAACATGAGGAAGATGGCCTCTCCATCCTGCAACTGCCAGTGTAGGGCTTTCTGAGAACCATTTTGCCTTGAAGGGAAAGAGAGAAAGATGGTTCCAGGTGAGATGGCTTCTCCCTCCCACGATCACCACCACCTAAGGAACATGTCGTCCAGATGAGAAATCTAAGGTGTGTACACACTATATCTTTAAAAACACATTCCTTCCCTCAAAGATTTCTGGGCACTGTAGTTTGTGAAGGGTTGCGGGGAATTGCAACTCTATGAGGGGTATGTACTGCGCAGAATTATTTGCGGGAAGGAACTTTAAAGGCATAGTATTTACACAGCCCAAGTTTCAAATAGTCCATTCCCCCACCTAGGTTGTCTTGGCTGTTTTATTATATAGTTTTAATCAATGTGAGTTGTTTTAATATTTCTTCATAAACTGCTTTGTGAGGTTTGACTGAAAAGCAGGATGCAAGTAATACAATTTTTTAAAATGAGTTTGTGGGTGTCAGGCACCCATAAACCCTGGATTTGGTAGGTGTTAGAATTTAATCAGCATGTGGAGAATTAAACTGGAAGTCAGACTCTTAATAGATTCTCGTGTTCAGCAGATCGCCTGAGAGAGCCATTAACAAAGAACAAACACAGGGAGATGGGCCATCATCAAAGCAGAGACTCTGTGCCAGCCGGCAAATGGGTGGAGCCCCTCCCTGAGCTCTGAGATAGCAGAGAGAACGCAAAGTGGGGAGTTTAAGATTGCAGTTGGAGATGATGTGGGCTGGAGTTCAATGGGGGTAGTCTGTAAAACACGGCAAGCTGGAGAGAGGCAGAACCGTGGCTCGTGTCTTTTTTTAATCCAAGGCTGCTGCGGCTATGGGAGAAGTATGACCCTCTTGCAGTTTCAATGCTATGAGCCCCTCCATTGTAGGCTCAGGTTGTATATATATATATGTAAATATACCATATACTGTATCATAAAACAATATCCACTGTATCCAGTGTATCCACTGCTCCTCATTTTCCAGAAGGAAACATGAATCTTGGGTAAGCTGGAATCTTTAGAAGACACCTGAAGGCAGACCTGTGTAGGGAAGCTTTTAAATGTTTAATGTTTATTATGTTTTTATATATGCTGGAAGATGCCCAGAATGGTTGAGGCAACTAATAATAATAATAATAATAATAATAATAATGGGCTGGGGTGGTGTGCAACAATATCTTAAATAAGGCTGCCTAGCCCCACCTACCTGAGAGTAAGCCTCACTGAATTTGACAGGGCTTACTTTTGAGTGCACACAATTAGGGTTTCGCTGTAAATACATATTTTAAATTCTGAACACTATACAGTATTATAGATTGAAGCTGAGATGCGTAAATGTCCCTCCCCCTGCCTTATGGTGCATCCTGAAATATTTTTTTTCTCAGTTGGCTGGTAAATTTTTCTCCCCTTCATCTTTTTGCTCCCAAAGTTCATCTTAGCTTTGTCTACTGTGAGAAGGATAACAGAGCCTGTTAAGAGACTAAACAAGATAGCATTTGTAAAAGCTCTAAATAGAATCAAACTGCAAGAACAAGAGGAAGAAGGACTTGCATGTTGGTGTTGTAGGCTCTCCTTTGATTTCATAATTTCAAAAGTTTACCTGTGAGTTTCTGTATAACTTATGGAAGAAGGCTTAGCTTTGTAATGGCTAATGTGTTAAAATGCATTCGGTGTTCAAAGCCCATTAATATATTGATGGATCAAAACAAACAAAAGATAAAACGCCACATTAAACTCAGCCATTCTCCGTTCAAAAAAGCAACCCTTCATTTTATAATGGACGATAGTAGCTCAAAAATGACAGTTAGATCCGACAACACTTTCCTCCCTAGATTTACATAAGGCAGAAAATCAATTGCACTGGACTTTATGGTTGCTGCTGCTTCATCATCATCTCCATGTGAGCTCTGTTTGATCTCTTTTCTTATAACAGGTGCCACCAATTAATGAGAAATCAACTGCGATGGGAAACTCTTTTGTATGTGAAGCAAGATGTGAAGGTGAAAATTCTACTTCCCTTGTTTGCAAAAACTAAGGGAGTTTGGCTTATTGCAATCGTCAAAAATATTTGTGAACTTCTTGGGCTGAGCTAACATTTCTTGCACAGTGTCATATTTTTGGATTGTTCTGCTCCCTTCGCATGGAATACAACCATAACCATATCCTACATAATGTCACACATTACGTTGAGAAGTTTCAGGGGTTCCAGCATGCACTCTGGGTTGGTTTTCCTGGAAAGAGGTCACTGGAGACTTGAGGCATTTATGGGATGCCAAGTTTCATTTACACATAAGTATATACAGGGGGTTAACATAAGCATGGGGTTAACAGCGTGAATACTGCAGCAGATCCTGCTCCCCATTTAGCTTTCCAGAGGGCTAATAATAATAATAATAATAATAATAATAATAACTTATACCCCGCCCATCTGGTGGGGTTTCCCCAGCCACTCTGGGTGGCTTCCAACAAAATTTTGAAATACAATAGTCTATTAAACATTAAAAGCTTCCCTAAAAAGGGCTGCCTTCAGATGTCTTCTAAAAGTCTGGTAGTTGTTTTTCTCTTTGACATCTGGTGGGAGGGCGTTCCACAGGGTGAGCCACTACTGAGAAGGCCCTCTGCCTGGTTCCCTGTAACTTGGCTTCTCGCAGCGAGGGAACCACCAGAAGGCCCTTGGCACTGGACCTCAGTGTCCAGGCAGAACGATGGGGGTGGAGACATAGGAAGCTGCCTTATAGAGAACTAGACCATTGATTCATCTAGCTCAGTATTGTATACAGTACACTGACAGGAAGCAGCTAGCCAGGATTGCAGGCAGGCAGCACTCTCTCCCAGTCCTACCTGGGCATAAGGCGTATGGTCTGTCACTGAGCTACGGCCCTTCCCGAACCACAGCAGTGGACTCTCGCCTCTGTGTCTCTTTCAGACTAATTTCCAGCACTACCAGTCTATCGTCCTCTTTCACACATGCAGATCCTTGATGACGCCACCTCCAGCCTGGGGAGGGGGAAAGAAAGACCAGTCCCCTTTCAGAAGGTTCTCTGACCAATAATAATAATAATAATAATTTTTTATTTATATCCTGCCCTCCCCAGCCAAAGCCAGGCTCAGAGCGGCTAACAACAGTAAAAGAATACAACATTCTAAAATCAATTCATTATAAAATCAGTTCAAATCAAATTGATGGCAACCATTGGGCTAGAGTTCTGTGAAGAATTACCAAAGGAGGGGGTCAGGCTGTGCCTTGGCCAAAGGCCTAGTGGAACAGCTCTGTCTTGCAGGCCCTGCGGAAGGATGTCAAGTCCTACAGGGCCCTAGTCTCTTGTGACAGATCGTTCCACCAGATCGGAGCCACAGCCGAAAAAGCCCTGGATCTGGTTGAGGCCAGCCTAACCTCTCTGTGGCCCGGGACCTCCAAGCTGTTTTTGTTTGAAGACCGTAAGGTCCTCCATGGGACATACCAAGAGAGGCAGTCCCATAGGTACGATTGTCTAGGCTGTATAGGGCTTTAAAGGTTAAAACCAGCACCTTAAACCTGATTAGCGTCTGTTGCAGGAATAGCCAACATGGTGAACTCCAGATAGTAAACATGAGAACAGCACTGGATCAGGCCAAAGGCAGGAAGAACAGGGCAATCGCGGCTAGTATCTGCTGATAGCTTTATCCTATTAATTTGTCTAATTCTCTCTTAAAGCCAGCCTAGTCGCTCGCCATCATTACCTCCTGTGGGAGAGTGGTCAGTTGTCAGGAGTGATGGGAGCTGAAGTCAATCAACACCAACATCTGGAAGACGCCACCTGGCCACCATTGCCCTATGGCAACAAACCACCTGTATGTGACCATATATTTAATTATGCAAAATACAGTCCTCCCAGGAAAAGGGAATCTAGCAGGCTAAGCTTAACCTATTTAGCAGCCTCTTTTCACAACCAGAGTTACAGGGTTGCCAGAATCCTTGAGACACTATGCTATACCCACCCCTCTCAGCTGGGATTTCCAGGTCAAGAGTCTGATGTGGCTACTCTGATGAGCTCTTGAAATAATGCAGTTTACTCATTAC
This sequence comes from Podarcis tiliguerta, assembly GCF_965153285.1. Lineage (NCBI taxonomy): Eukaryota > Metazoa > Chordata > Lepidosauria > Squamata > Lacertidae > Podarcis > Podarcis tiliguerta. The sequence continues at coordinate 48,894,903 of NC_139545.1, read as the reverse complement.
CTTTCAAAAGCTTGGGTGTCTGTTTTCTACAAACACTGCTGGCTTGTTGCTTTGGGGTTTATCTGTCACATTCATCACACAATCCCCATTCATATTTCATGATTTATTATCCTACACAGAAGTGCTTTCTGTGTATGAAACACAGCATGTGAAGCCATCCTCAGTTGAAAGTCTGGTCTTGTTTGAACAGAGGTTTTCCTAAGCCCCTAATAACATCTTTCCTTACTTTTACTCTTAGTAGATCTGACAGATATTACTTATAATTTATATTTCCTAATCTAACATATGGTGACACTTTGCTTCCCAATAGCCGATTGACATTTTTTAATGTTTCTCTTGGACTGTTGCCTAAGTACATTTGCAAATAGTTTAGTGCTCAGCTTAAAATGAATTCACTCCCAGAATTCCATTTGCAATCTATTATTTATGGCTTACAAATGTTAAGATCAAAAAGAAAATAATCAAATGTATATTATATTGTGGCATATGGTCCACTGGGATTACAAAAGTCTAGAAACTTTAATGCTAAATTTGTGTAAAAGGGAGAAGTCCTCCCTCTTCCCCAAGATTCCAGAGCTTGATACATTTCCTTAAAGGGGCGGGGGACATGAACTTGCTTATTTTCGTCCACTAGTAAGATAAAGTATACTTGACTGCCCTACATTTATTTTATAAATTCAGAGAAAATTAGATAAAATGCTGTCACCAGCGCTGGACATACCTATGGGTCAAATGTAGCCATCTGCTAGCTCTCTTACTAACTGCATTATGAAAGATTCAAAGGTAAAGGGACCCTTGACCATTAGGTCCAGTCGTGGCTGACTCTGGGGTTGCGGCGCTCATCTCGCTTTATTGGCTGAGGGAGCTGGCGTACAGCTTCCGGGTAATGTGGCCAGCATGACTATGCCGCTTCTGGCAAACCAGAGCAGCGCACGGAAACGCCGTTTACCTTCCCGCCGCAGCGGTACCTATTTATCTACTTGCACTTTTAACGTGCTTTTGAACTGCTAGGTTGGCAGGAGCAGGGACCGAGCAATGGGAGCTTAACCCGTTGCGGGGATTTGAACCACCGACCTTCTGATCGGCAAGTCCTAGGCTCTGTGGTTTAACCGACAGCGCCACCCGCGTCCAAAGAGGAGTATGTAAATAGCTCTGCATTATATTTAAGGAAAAATATGAATGCAGAGATTGTGGCATTACTGGGATTGGGTTACGTGCCTTTGTCTCAATCTAGTAAGGTAGTTCCAGATGTGCAGTTGATGCATATCTGGATGTGCATGTATATTTGTGAAGTTATAAATTATTATTAATATTAATCTGTTCCCCACTGAATTTTCTGGATGTGTGGTGCAGATGTGAGTGAGCACCCCAGAGCACTAGCTTCCTGGCTCAAACTGAGTACCAGAGATGAGTGAGCTATCTAAAGCTCTTCTTAGATGATTCACTTGGGAATTTTCCAAAATAGTGGGGAAACTACGGTTCTCCTGCCAACCTCCGCATCTCCAAACATTAAACTGGAGACAGACAACAAAGGAGCAGCAGCAAAGACAAACAATAAGAGAAGAAAACATTCCCTCCTCTTCAACCTCTATCACCCAATTATGTGGTCTAAGAGTAAGCTGGAGTGTGGGAAAGGACAGATAAGTTTCCCCAAAGTTAGTTTGCACTCTGTGTGGGTGTTTGCAGGAATCTCTTAGGGCAGAGCTTTTCAAACTGTGTGTCATGACACGTTAGTGTGTCCGCTGCAATGTGTAGCTGTGTTGCGCAAACACTCCCCGCACTCCTCCTGGGGCTGGAAAGGGGTTAGTTTAACCTCCGGTTTGCTAGTAAAACTGAATTGCTGTGTCTTGAAATGAGGCATGTCTAAAAAGTGTGTCCCTAGCATGAAAAGTTTGGAAAGCTTTGTTTTAGGCATTGGGTGGGTGTGGAAAAGATTGGGGAAGCAGGTAAGCTTTATGAGTTCCCATAGTTCAGTTTGCAGCTTGGCTCTGGAGAACAGAAATTTGCTGGTCTCTTTAAAGTTATTGTGGCCATTTTCTCCACACACCCCTTAAAAAGGTAAAGGGACCCCTGACCATTAAGTCCAATCGTGACCGACTCTGGGGTTGTGGCGCTCATCTCGCTTTATTGGCCGAGGGAGCCGGCGTCCAGCTTCCGGGTCATGTGGCCAGCATGATTAAGCCGCTTCTGGCGAACCAGAGCAGCGCATGGAAACGCCGTTTACCTTCCCACAGGAGCGGTACCTATTTATCTACTTGCACTCTGACATGCGTTCGAACTGCTAGGTTGGCAGGAGCAGGGACCGAGCAGTGGGAGCTCACCCCGTCACGGGGATTCGAGCTCCTGACCTTCTGATTGGCAAGTCCTAGGCTCTGTGGTTTGACCCACAGCACCACCCGCGTCCCCTTACTGTTGCCTGAATGTCCCTTCTCCATCTTTTCCAAACATTCCTACTCCTGCACAGCTTTCACAAATGAAATGATTTAAGAAAGATAATTCCAGGGCATTATTTAATTTATTCTGATGGTAGGATTTGACGTTGCTGCTTGCAGGATGTATTCATGCACAAATCTACACCTTCAACACTTTTTCAGACTTTTCAGGTCTTAACAAGAACATCATGGAAATATATGTTAAAAAGATGCATCATGGAGATGCTTCTGATAAATCTTAACAATAGCTGCCAGCCTTTTAATCTGGCAGCATTATGTACCTTTGTTACCTGCCTAAGGACTTCATTTCTCTGAATCCTCATTGTGTTTTCTTCATAATTTCTCTTATATAAACATTTCCACCTTGTTTCACAACACTGAAAGATGGATAGATTAGGTTAGATTAAATTGCATTTATACCACCTTTCATGGGAATTTGCCCCAGGTAATTCCTTATCAGACAGAATTTGAATTTGAAGTGATAGTGTGTTTGGAATTAAAAGTGTTTTCGAATTGGAGGTTCATTAGAAAATGAACCACCTTACTTAGGAAAGAACCCCCAATTGTGCACATTAAATATGTGTGCATCCACGCACATGTGCATTGCGCCAAACATGGAAATGACTCAAAAACATCATAAAGAGGGGTGGAGTGGGGGTGGGGGCGGAACAGAGTGTTTGCTGTCTTTTCCACTTGCGCTTCAAGTATATATGGTATCACTGGCACGTGTGGTGCCTCAGAAGGTAACTCTCATGTAATAGGGTCAAGTATGGTCAAGAAGAACGAGCAGTCACGCTCCCTTGATCCTTCTCTCCTTGTGCAAGAACAAACCCTGAGGAAAAAGCCCCAAAGCCTCCAGACCCCAACTCTCCTTCCCTGCTCCTGTTTATTTCTTAAAATAAGCATATCCAGCTCCAACCCCCACAAAAAAGGCTCTTAGAGCAGCTTACAAAAAAGAAGAAGATTGATATAAAAATTGGGGCTTGGCAAATGGATGGAGGCAGGATCACAAAGCAGAGTTCCCTCCCCTCCTTCCAAGGAAGGACAGACCCTGAACAAAAGTGTGCAGGAACGCGGTGCTTTTTTTTTTCTTAAAAAAATATAGGGGACCTCTTATTTTCCTACTTATATTGAAATACTGCCCCTCAATGAGGCCGAACTTAGATTCACAAATTGTTTAGGGGTATGTGTCCCCCTGCATCCCCTTGAAAAAAAGCACTATGGGAACCTTTAAGGACTTTTGACATTGCCCAACCCCCTTAGCCAAAGACCACCCCAAAATCATCATACATACATCATAGGAGGCGCAGATGTATGTACCGCAGAAATCCTGTCTGCCAGGATACCTGATAATAGTTGCTGATTGCATTACCTGGGCAGCCTGGCCATTTTCTTGTGATGATTAATTCTTTAGTTCCTGAATCCAAGTCACAGGCTCACCCTATTCACACACAAATACGCCCTTAAGACAGGATTTGTAAGTGAAAAGATAATGCCTCCCTTACTGCAGAGGAATATTTGAGGTCATTGGGAGAGTTAAAATGGCCTCAGGATTGCTATCCTGTACTGTTTCAGACACATGGTTTATATATTTACATATGTGCATTTATGAATATTTATTATATATTTGAGACCTTAGAATTTCTTATTACAAGGTAGGCCCTGCTTTCGGGCTTGCAATCTAAAAGCCATGACACAAGAGGAGAAAGGCATTGGTGGAGAGAGAAAAGCGGGAAGATGGCAGTTGGTTTGGTTGCCCAGATCGATGGGAACAGCCAGTATTACGGGTCATACTATATATATTCTCGTTTTTAATGTCACTTTATTTATAAACAAGAATAACAACAACACGAGGCACATTCCCCGCTGTTCGCCCCTGGGCTTCTCCCCGGGCACACCGGCCCTCTCCTCTCCTCTCCTCTCCCTCCAGCCTCAGCCGCGCCTGTTGCTAGGCGACCGCTGACACCAAGGGCAAAGGCCTAGCCTGGGCCACATCCCAAAATGGCCGCCGGGGGAGGCGGCGGCGACGGGTGGCTTTTGCGTCGCCTCGCTTAAAACCGCCGCGGCGGGTGCGGAGGAGCGGGGTGGGGGGTGGCGGCGGGAGAAGCGTGGGCCTTGGCGCAAGCGTGCTGCTGCTGCTGCTGCGGTCGCCGCTGTCAGGCTCGTCGGCTGCGGAGCGTTGCTGTGGCGGCGGCGGCTGCTGGTGCTGCTGCTGGTGGTGGGCGGCTTTCCCAGGCCCCTCCGCCTCCCCGAAAATGGGGAGCCACCTGCCGCCGTGCGTCGTGGACGGCGGCACCGGGTGAGTGAAGGCGGGCGCCGGCCTCAGGCGTTGCGCGGCGGCCCCAAACCCTCCTCTCCTTCGCCCCAGAATGGGCACCTTCTTTCGGAGAACTGGGGCGCCTTCTCCCCCAGAGGAGCCAGCCCCCTCCTTCCACCAGCAAGGCCCTTTCATATATAGCCCCCTTTCCTTAGCATGTTTTATTTCACCCCTAAAAAGACTCGCTGCCTCTCCTCTCGATCTCCTCTTTCCATCTCGGGGTTGCCCATGGCAGCCTCTCCCTGCCAGCATCTTCCCACCCCACCCTACCCCAAATACTGATACGGCTTAGTATTTGACCCCCTTCTCCCCAGGGTGGGGGTACGTGTTCTCATTGTCAACCCCCCAGCCCAAATTCCATCCTTGCCACAACCAGCTTTGCCTTTTCGTCTTTCTCTTCCACCCACTCAGGGATGCTTGCTGTTAGGCTAACCTCCTCCGGCATCTTCCCTTCCCCAAAGGATGTGAGATTTCTCTTGGTACCTCTTCTCCCCTTCCTGCCGCTATAGTGTCAAGTTTTAATGGCCTATTTATTCCTTGAAAACAGTTAGCCGAAAGAGATTAGTGAAGGGTTGCACCCCAGGGTCCCTTCGCTCTCCCTTCTATCCTTGATGCCTTCGGTGCCCTCTATTAATAAGTCATTTCGGCACATAAGCAGTATATAAATTTAAAAAGAATAATAGCTGCTTTGCTTTATCTCCTCTAGAAATGCCCCTTCATCTCCGCAGCTTTAAGAAGCAAGCTTCTGTCTAGGTTTCCTTCTTATGAACAGAGGTGCCAGGAGTCTGAAATCCTAAGGATTCTCTGTTCTCTGTTCTGCCCTTCCTGCTCTCTTGTCCTCCATTGCCAGTGCTTTCAAAGTGTCCAAAATGAACCCATAATACTTCTCCCCACCCCCGCCTCGCTAATTTGTGCCATCCTTGTTTTACACAAACAGCACACCCTCCCCTGAACCAGGGCTATCTCCAAAGCAACCAACCACCTTTCATTTTGTTCTCTCGTTTAATGGTGTATTACCTGGATTGACCTTCATCATGCTTTTGAGGCACCCTTAGCTCAGCACGCAGTCCATGGATTCTCTGCCTGCCATACCCACAATTTAGCATATTTAAAACGATTGCCTCTGTTGGGTTTCTGCCCTACTGTCATCCCTTTTGTTCCTCTGGTCCCTTGTGGATTTTCTCCCAGTTATATTATTTTGCCAGCTTTCCTACCTCTTAAACTCTTCCTCCAACCTCATATTTCATATATTTTGATATGACTTATTGTATATTCAGAAGATGTTGAGAATATGCTGGCATGTTGAGGCTCCCCACCACTTGGTCAGGTTTTGGAATTTGTTGAAGGAGTTCCTTGTAGGAAGCAGAAAGTGTTTTATATGTACAGTGTGATGATGTTATCCTTCCCTCTCTCCTCACCTGTTCCCTTATGCAAATGACAGGGTTAAATCACAAATTCATTTCAAAACCCATCTCTTAAGCCAGAATGTAAAGCCCTTGTACCCCACACAGTCCCCCACCCTCTGTTTTCTTGCTTAACCTCCTGTAGAAGAATTGGTGACTACAGAAGCTTTTGGTCGTACATGCTAAAGTATTTGATTCTCACATTGTGGTTTGGTCTATATAACCTTGAAATTTATCAGTGTTATAAGCCTGCAATTATCTATTCATTGAATACTTTTTGAAATGCATGTGCATACCTGCAGTTGTGTGCTACAGGTTGTATAAATCTTTGATTTACAAAAACTCTTGCAGCTTTCTTGTAAAAGGGGAAAAAATCAAGTTTTTAAACCCATATTGGTTTAAAAGAAAAGTAATGGTGGGGGAAGGTTAAAACCATAGGGCTGGATCTTTGTTAGTCACACTTGGTTCTAATTAAAATAAATGGCACTTAAATTGATCATGAAGCAGTTGTTACATTGATATTAAGGTGAAGGTGAACTCACTGCAGCTACTTTAGTCTGGAACTGACCCATGGAAGCAACAGGTGGAGGGGTGATAATTCCAGTAGTCACTGGGTAGGGGAATTTTTGACTTAGTATGGGTCTTATTTGTAGCACTTGGACATGTGCAGCTTGTCACTTTCTAGCGCTGCAGATGAGGATCTTCTTAAATTACCACCTCTCTGTACAACTGTTAAAAGGTGTGGTTTTTTTGGTATATGGTCACCAGATGAGCAACAATGTAGTTCTTCCTGTGTTTGGAGTAATATTTACCCAAGTTACAACCCTTCTTTTTGAAGTCCTCTCTTGCACATGCATCCCCAAATCCCACAACTACAAATTCTGCCAACACCCTCCTGAAAGCCCTGCCCAATTTATTCCACACACACTTCACATTTTGCAAGTGTATGATTGGCCAGGCTTTGCCAAGGAGGCAAACCCCTCTTAAGTCTGGCTGGCATGCTGGAGACCTGCCACTTTCCAGGTTTTCTGGCAAGTGCTGGCTGATCACCTAGAGTTCCTGGATTGCAGGATTCCTGGGTTGTAGCCAACAAATTTCTACTTGGAGTAGATCCTTGATAATTAATGGATGTAAGTTAAACATATCTATTCATTTTAGTTGGTCTGTTCTGAATTTGAGTAACACTGGATAGAACTCTCTTAGGAAGTGCACATGTGCCATATGGTAGGAATTGTATAGCAGTTGACCAGTGCTTTCTTGCCAAGACATTTGATTGATGTCACAGTCACAGATAAGCAAGTCCTAGTTGAGCAAGTAAGGCTGGAGTCTGTGTCAGTCTCCATCTGTTGCCAGGAGAGTAGGAAGCCCACAAAACATTGTGAAGATGATTAATTTTGACTGTATCTTCAGTATCCATATGGAATCAAGAAGTGATGCCAATAAAGGTTTGATGATAATGATGGAATCGAGAAAAAATAATTTAGGTGTACAGTAAATTGGATTTCCAATGCCAGGATGCCTGTGTTATCAACAACAACTGTTTTTATGATGGCCACTGTTAACCTAATTGTTGTTTTTCTGCATTTAATTTCCTTCTGACCTTATTGTTTACAACCTACTACAACCACTATACCTGCAACTCTAGGGAGCACTTCATGCATTGAAGTCCATTGAAACTTATGCCATGATAAATTTGTTAGACTTAAAGGTGCTGCAGGACTCTCTGCTGTTTCGTGTTATAGCAGGCTAACACAACTGCCCCTCTGGAAATTCAGCACCATGCTTCTAAACAGCAATGCCTCTTCCAATGCCCCTCCCTCACGGGCCATTGCATTTATTTTTAGACTTTCCTTTTTAAGTAACATGACCAATAAACGACTCTAACCAGGCTGCAAAAGTCTAGGAGAAAAAGGCTTGGATCTGTACTATTTTTAGTGCCCCCTCAGGGCTTGGATGTGCCCATAGAGCACTTGGCTTTTAGAGGACACAACACAAGCTACTTTTTAAACATTGCTCCTTTTGAAAGATTTGCCATGCAAAGTTTGGGGCTTGCAGTAACCAGTGCATGAACTACTGTAGCCAAGCTTTCCTGGTCCAGGAGCAGCTATAGTTGTATCGGGTGCACTGGTAAAAGGTGTTTCTAGCCACCGAGGCTTCTTGGGCCTCCAGTGATAAAGATTGATCCAGAAGCACACCCGGAGTGTAAACCTAGCCCTTCAGGGGGAGTGTAATCCCACCCAGGGTAGAGAGTTGACCAGTGTCTCAGACATGGAAACCACTCACCCATAGTGGCTCCATTTTACCAGCATTCAAGCTCAGCTTGTTTTCCCAAATCTATCCTGCCAATGCTTCCAGGCACCTGTCCAGGGACTTCACGGCCTCTCCCGACTCAAGATGTTACAGAGAAATAAAGCTGAGTGTTATCAGCATATGGATGGCTCCTGGCCCAAAAATTCCTAATGGCCACTCCCAGTGGCTTCATATACATATTAGCTAGCACTGGATATAATAAGATAGTGCCCTCTAGACACCCCAACTAAGCAGTCCAGATGCGGACCCTTTAGATTGCAGGCATGGGTGTATGCTAAGAGCACATGCATGTGTTTAATTAGTAGAACCCAAAATGATTTTAGCAATTGCTTGATCCTTTGATTAATAATCACTTATCCTGTATCTCATTCCCAGGTCATGATTTGAATTTTTTTTATTTTACTGCATTTCTTCTGCCTAAACGAATTGTCTGCCAGGTTCTGCTCCTCTTTCAGTTGTATAAATCATCTCTCTCTCTGACAAGTTTCCCTAGCGATCAGTTTACATGCCCCTGATTTCACATGGTCAGAATGATCTATATTAAGATTGTTTGGAATGACATGTGCCTTGATGTTGAAGTCAAACTGCATTTCATATTAACTGTTAGTTTCAGCAGTGTAAGGTCTCCTTGGGAGTCTTATAACTTTGTACTGTTGAGGCCTTGCTGCATTTGGATTAAGGGTGTGCCCCAAAACATACATGCCTGGGGAACAATTCCCACTGAAATTGGTGGGACTTATTTCTAGGAAAGCATGCTCAGGACTCTGCTGTAAATTAAGACAACTTCTCAAAAGTGGAGATATATTATTATTGTTATTTATTCATTTTCTATGCTGCCTTTCATCTGAAGATCACAAGGTGGTTTAGAATATAAAAAGAAAAAAATAATGCCCGCTCGACATAATTGTTTAATTAACCAAAGGCCTGGAAGAAGAGGAATGATTGCCTGGCAACCTTGGGAGGGCATTCTACAAGCAGGGGGCCACTGCAGAAAAGACCCATTCTCATGTCACCTTCCAGACCTTGCATGGAGGAGGCATGTGAAGGAGGGCCTCAGATGATGATGGCAAGGTCTGGGTCGGTTCATATGAGGAGAGGCAGTCCTTGAGGGGTTGTGTTCCTGAGGCATTTAAGGCTGTATAAGTCAAAACCAGCATTTTCAATTGGGCCTGGAAATGAATTGGCAGCCAGTGCAATTGGGCCAGAATTGGCATGATTCCCCCACTTTCAGATCACCCTCTTCCTGCCCTGTTGAGAAAACAAGTCACTCTAGTGTGTGCCTTGCATTGAGCAAGAGACATGTCAGGACAGCCCCATGGTTATCATGGGAGCCATGAAGTCCTAAGCCACCCCAGGACCAGTCGCTTCAGCATGGATGTTGAAGTCCCCCCAAACCAGCAGTCTGTGAGTCCTCAGTGATGCCTCCAAGACCAGCTCTGTCAGCTCAGGTTGGGAGACTGCTGGGCAGCGAGGTGGGTGGTAAACCAGCAGAATCTCTAATCTGTCCTGATTGCCCAGTGTCAGAAACACACAGTGCAGATCCCCCTACAACTTGACAGAGACCATGGAGAGAGAGTTTCTATAGACAACAGCAGCTCCCCTTCCCTGGCCCTCAAGTTGGCCCTGATGCTGCCCTGAGTACACCATAGACCAGAGCTTTCCAAACTTTTCATGTTGGTGACACACTTTTTAGACATGCATTATTTCATGACATGGCAATTCAATTTTACTAGCATTTTATGAGAGGCATAGCGGTCCTTGATGGGGTCCTCAGATTGTCTCTTGAAGAACAGGGTTAAAACTGTAGCCTGGTGAAATGGTTACTGGTTTTTACCTGGTTGAAGGGACCTATCCTTGCTTTGCCAGCCAACTTACAGACTTTCAGGGAATATACCTCATCACCTTTGGCTACCAAGCGAGTTGTTAAAACACAAGGCTAGTCCAAACACTAAGTGTTGTGTGAGTCACTAATTATACAGTACTTTGTGTAGCACATTTGTATAACAGCAGCTTTGTTGTTCCACAATACGCATTTGAAGACTGGTTCACTTTCTTGTTTTAGGTATACAAAACTGGGTTATGCAGGGAATACAGAACCACAATTCATTATCCCATCATGTAAGTAATTTTTACGCTTCATTATAAAATATGTGCTAATTGATGAAGAGAGGCGACTGCTTTTCAGCTCTCTAGCTCAGCTTTCTTTGGGTGGAGTACATTTTGCTCTTTTTTGAGAAATGGTATTTACTACACTACTGTGCTTGGCTAGTGGATAACTGAAGAGAAAAGCTTGCTTTCCTTCTTTGCCAGGTCCAGCCCCCATTAGACCAGTTTCTGGTTGCTATGACAAGTCCTGTTTCCTGCCTATCTCCATTGTGTTGCTGCCAGGGATCTGCCTTAGCAGACAAGGGACTTCCTCTTTACCTGACACCATGGATACAACTTGAATAATCTTCCAGTCCATTTATATGCTGAATTGCAGATGCCACCTGGCTGTGAAATTGTACATATTTGGCTAGGATTTTAGAGTTTAGAAAAGGGTGGTGTTAATGGGATGGCGTCTTGTAATTCTTTTAATGTAGGTATTGCAATAAGAGAATCGGCAAAAGTTGGTGACCAAGCACAGAGGAGGCTTACCCAAGGAATTGATGATCTAGACTTTTTCATTGGAGATGAAGCCGTAGATAAACCTACCTATGCTACAAAGGTAAGGCTGGAGTAAAAAATGAAGCACCCTTCAAACAAAAGAAAGAAAGAAAAGAAAGGAAGAAAGAAGCTGTGGGGTAGGCTGATCTTTGCTCTTGCAAGATGTAGCTCTGCAGGCTGTTGCAAGATGTAGCTCAGTTCAGTTCAGTGAGGACACATGTTTTTAACCAATCTGATTCCACAATACTTCTTTTATGGATGTGTTGTTAAGATGTAGCAACCTCAGAGTGTATGACCAATGCACAGAGGGTATGACCAATGCACAGAGAAGAATTGGGTATTTGAGAGTTCTGATTTGATTATCCTTTACCACGCAAAAGTATCTTGCTCCTTTAATTACCTCCACTCTTCCTCTTTTGCTGCCCTATATGCTTGAAGCCCTTCCTAGTACTTGGTGCCTCTTTCCTTCAAATCTCTCTTTAAAACCTGTGAAGTCTTTAGCTTAACCCTTAGTCCTTACTTCCTTTTCATTTCAATCAAGGTTATGTGTACATATGTATTTGTCCCCTGTTACCCTTGCCTTTCTCTTTACTTCTCTCTTCTCTCTCCCGCTGTTGCAGCCTAGACTGCAAGCTCCTTGCATATGTGACTCCATAAGCCATGGCACTGTGTCTACATGTTTTCTTCAAGTTTATGTTGGCTTTCTCCTGATCGGGCAGAGGCCAAGCATTGCAAGGGTTCTTCCCTTCCCATGCTGCATCTCCTGTCCTGGTACTGTTGCCTTTATGACTGCTGTCTGAGTTAAGGTGTTGCAAAGGACTTTGAGAGCACTCTCACTTGGTGTATGTAGGGCCTGACAAGGTCAGAGCACACACTGCCTTGACAGTTTCATATTATTTGCCAACTGAAAGCCATTGAATGATGATGTGTACACAGAACATGGCATGCAAAGGGACTCTTCCCTTCAGCATTTCAGTGTCAGGCATGACTTGTTTTTCTTATTTGGAAGCCAATTGGGCCCTGCTCATGATGAGTTCCTTGTGTACAGCGTGTCTGCTGGATCGAGACAACAGAATATAAACCTACTCATGTTATGCAAAAGGGACATGCTTTTCAGTAGTGTGATATTTTTCCATTTACCTTTGCTTCAGTGGCCTATACGACATGGTATTGTGGAAGACTGGGATCTTATGGAAAGATTCATGGAGCAGGTTATTTTTAAATATCTTCGAGCTGAACCAGAAGATCACTACTTCTTGATGGTAAGAGGAACAGGCCAAAGGTTTGCCATTCTTAAATGTATGTTTTACAACTTTTTTAAAAACTGGGGAATAGTTAGTCCCATGTTCTCTTATGTCAGTATTCCTCATCTTCTCCCCTGTGGATGTTTTGGACTGCATTGTCTCTGATGGGGCTGAATAGCATTGCAGTACAAACATCTAGAAGGCACCAGGTTGGGGAAGGCTGTCTTAGATTCACATATCTTTATAAAAACAGGGCTGCTAAACACACACACACACACACACACACACACACACACAGTGTCAATTCCAGTTATGCTTTTATAACTTAATAATATCTTTTAAAAACAGACTGAGCCACCACTGAATACTCCTGAGAACAGAGAATACCTCGCGGAAATCATGTTTGAATCTTTTAACGTGCCAGGACTTTACATTGCGGTTCAGGTAAACAGCGAATCTCTCTAACAGTGAACAATATCTTCGCAGAATAAAGTATGGACATCTCTGCGCGTATTACCTAAATTAAGGGTTTTTAGAGTGTGACGGTTGCTTTAATTTGGAGGTGAAAACCTTTGTTAGATGTGATGAAATCCATATTTATTTATTTAGTGCTTTTTTATCTATTGTTCAGCCAAAAAGGCTTCTTACAAAAAGCACCTTACAAACAATAAGTGAGAAACGATATATTTGCAGCCTGTAGGTTTGCAATTTAAAGGATGGAAAATCAAAGGAATGAGGAGGGAAGATGAGCAAGCAAACTCAAGCACCAGTTCTTAAAATTATGATGTTTTTATAATGATCAGCTTAAATGGAAACACTTGAGGGGAGAGGAGGAGCCAAATGTGGTTTGATGGGTCTCTCAGCTGAACCAGTGGAGTGGATCCTGTGGCCTCACCTCTCCATCTAATGTGGCTAGGAAGAGTGCCAGCTAAAGGATAGCTAGTGAGGGAGAGAAGGGAGCAAACAGATCATTTGTTAAACTGAAGGTGAACAGGACCAATAGAGCATTCCTGTATCTGTTTTGTACATGAACTACCTTTTTATGTGGATTTTAATGCATGCTATGTTCCTGCTAGGGATGCGGGTGGTGCTGTGGGTTAAACCATGGAGCCTAGGGCTTGCCAATCAGAAGGTTGGCGGTTCGAATCCCCGCGACGGGGTGAGCTCCTGTTGTTTGGTCCCAGCTCCTGCCAACCTAGCAGTTCGAAAGCACAAAGTGCAAGTAGATAAATAGGTACTGCTCCGGCGGGAAGGTAAACGGCGTTTCCGTGTGCTGCTCTGGTTCACCAGAAGCGGCTTAGTCATGCTGGCCACATGACCCGGAAGCTGTCTGCGGACAAATGCCGGCTCCCATGGCCAATAAAGCGAGATGAGCGCCGCAACTCCAGAGTCGGTCACGACTGGACCTTATGGTCAGGGACCCCTTTACCTTTACCTATGTTCCTGCTATTTACCTCTGATTTTGCTACAACTCAATCTAGATGTTCTTGTTTTACTTATGTTTGTGGAAAGTGATTGATAAAAACACTTTAAGCTCTAAACTTTTCATTTCAATAAGCTACATCTAATGGTACTGGGACAGACTTTTCTTAGAAGTGGCATAATATGAAGTCTCTCTCTCTCTCTCTCTCTCTCTCTCTCTCTCTCTCTCTCTCTCTCTCCCCCCTCCTCTCCCAGGTGGCCCAGCAGGCAACCTTTCTGCATGCTTTATATAGCAGATGGAGATTTTATTTCTTTTAGATAAGACTTAACTCCTTCCCAATGTTTAAAGTTCTTAACATATTGCTGTCTTGGCAATCCCTTTAACAGGCTGTTTAACACTGGCATTATTATCCCCGTATGTTTTCCCACATCAGTAGCAGCCTGTGTTGTGGCTCCACCACAACACCAGTGTCCTTGTGGCTTCTGAACACAGCGTGGCACTAGTGCTTACCAGAAAGGGAAATGCAAGGTGCAGGGAGCTTGGTGCTGGGCAGATATATAAGTGCTGGATTAGCTCTGGTGCACCACACAATGCTGAGCTCCCTGTGCCTTGTCCCTTCCCCTCATGCTGTGTTCGGAAGCCAGGAGATCTGGGGTACCTCACCTTCACTGCCGCATGGGCCACTGCTGCCCCACATGCTTGTTTTTTTGTTAGTTTGTTATGTTAATAGCACCTATGGGGAATCCTGGGCAGATGTTGGACTGTGGCAGAGGGGCTAAGGAGGGAAAGTTGCTGGTTAGCTCAGTTGGTTAGAGTGTGGTGCTGATAATACCAAGATCACGGGTTTGATCACTGTATGGGTTCATATCCTGCATTGCTGGGAGTTGGACTAGATCAGGCTTCCTCAGCCTTAGCCCTCCAGATGTTTTGGCCTACAACTCCCATGATCCCTAGCTAGCAGGACCAGTGGTCAGGGATGATGGGAATTGTAGTCTCGAAACATCTGGAGGGCCAAGGTTGAGGAAGCCTGGACTAGATAATCCATGGGGTCCTTTCTAACTCTATGGTTCTATCATTTTATCATCTCTTTATGACGTCACTTCTCTTCCCACCCCACCACAGTGGAAGAAACTGGCCTCTTGAAAGTTGCTACTTGCATCTTGAATGAAGCCACTGTTGCCGCCAATACAAGCTTTCCTTGAACCTCAAATAGTAGTTTTAGCTGTTCAGGCTTTCACTCTATTTACATAACAAAAAAGCACATGTGAATTGCATTCATGCAATTATCATGGCGGCTGGTTTGACCCTCAGGCTAACTCTTGGCTTAAGCTGGATTTGAACGGAAGGCTTCCTGTTTCATAGCTCAAGTTCCTAGCAGCTCTTAGGTTTCTAGTTTTTAATCTGTTAGTTCTCAATTTGGCTGGAAACTTGGGTGGTGGTTTTATGGCTGCTGAATGGTTGCGGTTGTAATCTTTTACCCTGTGCAGGCCGTGTTGGCTTTAGCTGCATCTTGGACTTCACGGCAAGTTGGGGAACGTACTTTAACTGGAACTGTTGTTGACAGTGGTGATGGTGTGACCCATGTCATTCCAGTGGTAAGTAGTATATGTGTTCTGCATCATGTATATTCAATATTATGTGCTTTTCTTACCACAGCTGAAAAGCACAGGCATATTATTATGTGAATTTCTGAAATAATAAGGAAGGGAATTTATTAAATCAACACGTTTAACATTTAGTATCAGAATGTGGTAGACACACACTGATTTGATCTCAAATAAGACCATGCTTTTAAGTGAAGCATGTGAAGATCTTGCTTGCCTTTTGAAAATAAGGACATATAAAAACGGTGTTGTGTAGGAAAAACTAAATTGTCCAGGATCTCAGAATCTATACATTAAGTCAAAGAACCCAAATGAAATTTTGATTCCTGTTTCTTGAACAAAAAACTCTTGTTTTATTGTAAACCACTTTGAAAGTCCATTCAGATTTACAAGTAGTATGTGTTTAAAATGCAATACAAGTGGTATTGTATTTAAAAGATTTATATCCTGCTTTGGAAGAGTCCTCAGTGTAGCTTCCACTTAAAATTAAATAGCACGTACCATAAAATCTAAGATACAATAAAGATGACAAATAAAACAGCAGACAGCACATTAAACCAAAGCCAACACAGAAAGGTGGGGGAAAAATTTTCAACACATGCCAAATGCTTGGAGAAATAAAACCCTCCCTTAGGGTGGGGGTTTCATTGTCTGGATATTGCAACCAAAAAAGCCTTGTCCTGTGTCCCCCACATGCCTTTGAAGGTGTCAAGCATTGAGAAGGGCCTTGAATGTTGAACGCAGTGGTGGGGCAGATTCATGTGGTAGGATGTGATCCTTCAACTATCCTAGTCCCAAACTGTTCAGGGCTTCGTAGGTAATAACTGGCATTTTGAATTGCAGCTGGAAATGAGCAGGACATTATGCAAAGCTTGACTAATGTGCTCTTCAAAGAGGGCTCCATCTGTGGAAGCCCAAAAAGGGCATCTCGTTTTGCCCCAGCTGTAGTTTCTGAACGCTTTTCAAAGGCAGGCTCATGAAGAAGAGTGCTTTGCAGTAATTTCTAGTGCAGTATGGCAAGGTGGTGACGTGGATGAAAGAAAAGGGCAAAATCCCCACTGGGACCATGCAAACCTTTGGGTGCATGAAAAGTAGCTTTTTGGATCCCTGCCCAGGTTGATTAAAATAGCTGCTTCTCCCTTAGGGTATGCTTTCAACTGTGCTTCTGTCACTGCAGCTTAATTCTTTTGGGACCCTGAAGAAGCTAAACTTCCATTTAGAGCATGAAAGTAAGAACTGGTTCACACAACTGTTTTGCTTGAACCAGGGCCCTTCTTATTTCCACCCCATTTTATACTATGCACTTGGCAAATGGGTTGTCTTAAGCATTTCTCATGAGTACATATTTTGCATGCCTGACTATTATGCTTTAGGCGACAGCAGTGCCAAATGGTGGCTTATTGTAGCAGGTGGCATCTCAGGGACTGGTTTGCTGTGGGCCCAGTGCAATCCAAGTTGAGGGAGAAAAAAGTTAGTCACCTGCAAGAGATGTTGTAGGAACTGCAAGAGAGGTTGTAGTTGCTTGATACCAACTTACTTGGGAGTCAGTCCCAATGAACTAAATTGGGCTTATGTCTAATCGACTTATGTATAGGATTGTGCTATAGGTATGGTTTCTCTTGAGCTATAAACGCTAGATAGCAGCAACTGTTTGAACATGTTGCTATGGATCTACTACTCATAACTCCTTTTTCTCCTTCTATAGGCAGAAGGTTATGTAATTGGCAGTTGCATCAAACACATCCCCATTGCAGGTAGAGATATTACATATTTCATTCAACAGCTCCTAAGGGAGAGGGAGGTGGGAATTCCACCCGAACAATCATTGGAGACAGCTAAAGCCATAAAGGTAAACACTTTTGTGAAACTAACCAGCCTGTCCAGAAACAGATTGCCAGTGAATCATTGAAATATAACAACTTTGTTATTCCCCCTGCCCCATCTTTTCTCAGTTGTTTATTACTAGTGGCTGTGTTCTGTGATTGTTGCAGCACAGCGGTGCCATGCATAGACAGCTAGTTACAGTTTTTGGGACCTGGGGAAAGGAAGTAAGAAGGATAATCTCCTGTAATCTTGCACATACTCTTGTCCCTTTGTGTCCTATAAAGGAGGGGGTTGATGGGGAAAATATGTTGTGAAAGGGAAACTAGGGTAGCGGTGACTGTGAAAGCAAGAAGAGGTGAAACTCAAAACTGGTGCAGAGTCGAGACTTTTATTAAACTAATTTCAAAAGCCCCAAACTTTTTATTTGGCAATCATTTCTTCCTCTGAGGCAATGGTTCTATATGTTCTGTTTCAACAAGGTGTCCTCAGAGTTCTGGTCCTCTTCTTCCTTATAACAGAAAGGGATAGATAGTGCATATTGACAACCAGAGCAAAGCCAGCCAGCTAGATCTGTCCCGCTTGCCAGGCATAGGGAAGGGCACCAACTTCAGTGGCATAAGCCCCTTGGCTATCCAATCACATGAGATGATTGCAGGCATGCCTGCAAGCAATTCGTGTGAGCTATGTTTGTCTCTGCATTGGCTACGCATGGGAATTGCTTCTGGCCATAATTGCCTGCAGGAGCTGATGTTCCTGGCGACATAGAAAGATCATATTTTGAGTAAACAGGCAGTCTGATATGCTGCAGTTCTACTTTTTTTACTTGTGCTTATTATGGGTGTCAAGGGGTTCAGACCCTGAATTTTGGTTCAGATGGCAAACCCTCCCACAGGTGTTTCCCATATAGCTGTTTTGCAAGGAATATTCTCTCTCTTCGGCTGCAGATCAGCCAGAGAGGAGAGTGCTTCTTTATAAGCACAGAGGGCCATTTGCTCACAAGCAGTTGATTGTAGCATTTTTAAGACAGATTCCTACTGATTTGGATGCTGCTTTGTCTCTTCTCAATTGCATGCCTAAGGCCACAGATGTACACTTAATTGGGAATGAGACCTTATTGCACTCAGATGGCCTATCCCTTTAATTCAATAAAATAATTGTGTTTCTTCATCTTTGTATTTCTTCATAGGAAAAGTACTGTTATATTTGTCCAGACATAGTGAAGGAATTTGCCAAGTATGATACAGATCCACGCAAGTGGATAAAGCAATATACAGGCATCAATTCAATCAACAAAAATAAATTTATCATAGATGTTGGTTATGAAAGGTTCCTTGGGCCAGAAATCTTCTTTCATCCAGAGGTAAGAGTCTGCTGTAGTAGTGCATGTTGTTGGCATCCATCTTTCTCGAGAGACAATGGAGTGTGCCTCAGGGGGTGAAGACAGGCCACTGTGGCACTGGAGTGAGCTCTCTGGGACACACGCCAGGGCAGTGTGTATGGAGGTCCTGGGCTGCCCAGATGACAAGACCCTCCTCTCAGAGAAAGCAATGCGTTTGGCACCATCTTGACTGCAGGAGTTGCTGGAAGGAGGCGTACAAGGCGCCATCCAAGCACCTTAGGGACTCCACTCCGGATTTGTGTAGGGTCAACTCCTTATCCTTTTCTTTTCCTGAAGATACCCTGCAAGGCGTAAGAGGTTATGATCAGAGCTTTCCTTCTCCTAGATGGACTCCCTTCCCAGGTTGACGAGCCCCATCTGCCCCTCACGTCCCTCTATAGTATGTGCAGAAACCTGCCTTCTTGTCTGTTAGACCCACTATTGGTCTTGTCTGCTCAATCCACCGGAGTGTGTCTTTGCATGCAGGGGAGGCCCCTGATTCACTGAGGGTTTGAGGCCCATCAGCTACCCTTACCTGGTTTAACCGGCCAGTCAAAAGGTGTTTCCAGTGTGTGTCCACTGTCACATGCTGACAGCGTCTAAGAGCCACAGGTGGACAGACTACCCCAGAAGGAGCATGATGTATCCCCCGCCAGAGGTACTGCCCCTCCTCTAAGACTCTATACAACAACAATAATATTAAAAGTAATAATTCTACTAGTCATATTAGGAAGGAATGTAATGGCACTTCTTGTGAGAGAGCACCACCTTGTGGCTGAATCATAGTAAGATGCATTAGAATTAAATGTACACACACAGCTGTTATTAACAGTTCTCTTTGCTTTCTAGTTTAGGGGAACTTACCATGTAACACTGGTAACACGAGGGAGTTAGCCCTTAATCTCCTGCAGTCTCTATACTGAGAACAACTAGGAATGGGTATTAAGTGTTGTATAAGCCATGGAAGAAGCACTTCTTCCATGATATGATATTAACATATTATGTTAACTTATAACTGTTGCAGATAAGTTTGTGGTGGCTGCACTGATGCCAATGTATTACAGAAGTTACTTGTTGCTCCCCTGTGTTATTACAAAATTGTTTTTGTACTGAGTTGGGTTTTTTTAATGCATTCCTGCTTTCTTTGTTGAAAGCTGCTTTGAGCATGATTTTTTCATGTGTGGAAAACGACATACAAACAAAGTGAATGAAAATGAAAAAAAGAAAGAAAGTTAACACCCACTGATTATCTGTGGGACAAACTGGTGGTAGACAAATGGTATTAATTACTACTGTGGCTGCACGTGTGAGGTTTAAGTAGTAAGGAGGTGCTATTACCAATGTCAACTTGAGCTGTCTTTTGGGTGGATCTGATGAAGTAGGCCGTTGTCTGCAAAAGGACCTTGTCAGTCTTCATTGTGGCACAGCACTCTGAGACGTTTCTCGTTGCAATGGGCTAACAAAGTCCTCTAAACTATGTCTCTTTAGCCTTTTCACCGCAGCCTTGCTTGTGTGTGCATATAATGACCCCATCACCTGTGTTTCTACTTACATTTCTTTTAGTTTGCCAATCCAGACTTTATGGAATCCATTTCAAATGTCGTCGATGACGTTGTACAGAACTGCCCCATTGATGTTCGGCGCCCTTTATATAAGGTACAGTTTGGGGGGGCTTGTCTTTTTTGGGGGAGGGGGTAACTTAATGCATGTTCATTTGGTCTCCCAGATATTGTTGGACGCCATCAGCCCCATCCAGTATGGCCAGTGGTCATCAGTCATGGGAGGGAACTCTAATCCAGCACCATCTGGAGGACCATGGTTGTGTTGGGATACTGCCAGGGAGACAAAGTCCATCATGACTCCACGTCGTCTCCGGACGTCCATTGATCTCCCGTAGACACGCAGTATCAGCAATTAGCGACACGAGCTCCAGAAATAGCTTGCCACATTCCAGAGCCGTGCATGCTCTATCAGCAGATAAAGCACACAGCGAAAGATGCACTCAGGAGAGCATTATTTACAAGTTTATTTAGCGTTGGTCAGAACAAAGAAAAACATGACTGCCTGCTTCAGTGTCTCCGGCAGAGAGAGAAACGAAAACAAAGACACAACATAAACATCCTGTGAAACAGGAAAATACGCAGGCTGTGACACAAACATCCTGCACCCTTTTAAGGTGGAACGGAAATATCCTAACAGGTTGAGCCACCTCTGACATAGATTCAGAGGAGCCTCTGTAAAGCGTATTATGTGTACAAATCCCAAAACGAATGAACAAAGAGTGAAAGCAGTTTTATAAGTGACAGAAGCCCTTAATCCTTTAATATCTAAGAGCAGTGGTCATGTCTTGCTGGTGTGATAGATTGGCAGTACAAGTAATATTAACCAACTGCAATCCCTAGAAGTTGATTGTGTTATTATTGTTTATTACGTTCGTATACCACTCATCATCTAAAGATCACATGGCGGGAGAAATCATCTCGCAGATCCTGACTTATTCCAAAGGTGATAACCATAGTTTTCTGTTTGGATAAAACAGAAAATTATGGTTCCTTGGAGAACTCATTCTGTTGATGTGCCCTGCAGGAAGAGGAGAGCAGGGAATGCATATTTGGGCTTATTAAGCTGCAATACAGTGGTGCCTCGCAAGACGAAATTAATTCGTTCTGCGAGTTTTTTCGTCTTGTGAATTTTTCGTCTTGCGAAGCACGGTTTCCCATAGGAAATGCATTGACGGTTTCCCATAGGAATGCATTGACGGTTTTAAGAAAAAGGCGCAAGACGTTTTCGTTTTGCGAAGCAAGCCCATAGGGAAATTCGTCTTGCAAAGCAACTCAAAAAACAAAAAACTCTTTCGTCTTGCGAGTTTTTCGTCTTGCGAGGCATTCGTCTTGCGAGGTACCACTGTATAATCATCCAAATGCAGCCAGGGGTGGGAATTGGGGAAAACTTGAACTTTGAGAGGCACTTCCTGCATTTATTTCCCTTAAAATAGGTAAGAACGTTGGTGAAAAGTTCCTGAAGGTTTGTGTAGACATAAAGTGAGAATGAGTGCTTTTGATAGGTTTGACTTCCACAGGCTGGTTCTCAAGCTATTCATTAGCATGATAATACTAGACTGATGACTTTCATCAGAATGTCCTTAGTGTGGCAAGATCTGGCATTTGCCATGTAAACATACCTTTCGAGAAACTTAGTAAATAGCAGACACTTCAGACATACACCGTCTGTGGAGATTCTGCTTCAGTAATGACTGTAGATGGATCCCTCTCCCCTCCGTGAATTTTTCTGTAATAGGTTTTGAAAGCCACCTAATCTGGTAGCCAGCTTTTGTTTGTGAATTCTCTCCTGTACCTAACCCCATTGATGTTTGTGGATTGTATAAGCTAATTATGTGTAGGTTGAAGATGCAGCCCTTAGCTTGTCTGGCTATTCATGCATTAATGATGCCAGTTTCTGGGTGTTATTTGGCTACTTCCCTAGATGTGTCTAAAGAATTGAAGGAAAATAAGCTGGGAGGCAACCCTGAGAGAAAAGAACTGAAGGAAAATGGGAGCCTTATTGTCATGTGGATTCTCTGAGAAGAAATTGATTGTTAGCACTCTGGTAATAACAAAGAGTGCTGCTCCATCCCTGCTGGCTCCTTCCTTTTTGTATTTCTAGGGTATGTTAGTAATTTAAATGCTAAACACTGTTTTTGGGAGTCCCACTGCACTCTCCATAGCAGGGAGCCTAGCTGAAGTCTGCTTTTATTAATTTCTGTCTTTCCGTTGGTTTCTCTTTCTTAAATCTTTTCCAACTGGGATTAAATTACTTAGATCTTCCCCGGAGTGCTCCATATTTCCCCCTGTTATGCTGCTTTCTGAGCATCAGTCAATGTTCTCTTACACTCAGCTGACAAAATTGTGCTCTTTTCAACATGGCTGGCCATGTGAGGCAGTAATCAAAGATGATCACCTCCGTTCTGCATTTCAGAGTGTTCCAGCTCTCCCCAATCGTACAGGGTTCTAATCACCCTCATTTTGGGTACTTTCTTATCTTTTAAAAATAAAATTAAAATTGCACAATTTAAATAGTATTTTATTTTGGAATTGTAGCTGATTGTAATAGAACAAGGGAGGTTGAACATTAAAGGAAACATATGGATGAAAATCCATTGTTTCTAAAAATGAAATTTAAGTGATCAAATACTATTATAGTTGGTGACTGATACAATTTTGAAACACACCATGGGTGTATCTATGCTCTGTAACTTTGCACTGCTTGAAATACAGCAGATGGGACATGTGCGATGGGCCTGCTCAGCGTTGGTGTCTGGGTTTCTTTTTGTTAGAAGATCAGCAATTTTTACCTTTGAGTTCCTTAAAAGCTCTCAAGTGGATGCCATTTGGATGCAGTGATTTTTCAAATTTCAATTTGTCAGTAAGGCCTAGAACTTTGTCTCTTGTCATAACCGTTTGCCTCAGTTCCTCCGATTCCCTTCCTGAGAAAGTTAGTTCAGGCACAGGGATCTGTTGTATGTCTTCCACTGTGAAGACAGATTGGAAGAATTCAGCTTCTCTGAAATCTCCTTTTCCTCCTTTTGATTCCCTTTTTGTCCAAAAGTACAGCCACCTCCCTAGCAGAATTCAAGCTTCTCATTATGTATTAAAACATTTTGTTAGTGGTGGCCTTATTTTTTTCGTGGTGTGCTCTTCTAATTTAAATGCTGTATTGTCTGCTTCCTTTTTTTTTGCCAGAGTTTTATGTTCCTTTTTGTTCGGAAGATGGAAGCCTTTTTTCCTCAACTAGCTTTCTTCACTCTGCCCATTAGCCATGCTGGCATCCTCTTGCTCTCAGTGGTAACTTTCTTGAGCTGCAGTATGCATGCTAGCTGAGCTTCTATTGTTGTTGTTTTGACACTCACTCACCCAACACCATTCTGGAGAGATTTGATCTTATTCCTATTCTTTTTGCCAACTTCACTTTTTCACCAAGTTCCTCTGTTTTGGGAAGTTTTCCTTTTCTAAAGTCCAAATGTGATGGAAATCAATTTGGAAATTTGGAATTTGGAAAGGGAATCAAAAGGAGGAAAAGAAGATTTCAGAGAAGCTGAATTCTTCCAATCTGTCTTCACAGTGGAAGACATACAACAGATCCCTGTGCCTGAACTAACTTTCTCAGGAAGGGACTTAAATAGCTCTATTGTCTTCCTGGACAAAAGGCAGTCTGCTAGGGCTGGGCGATACCTGGTTTTCAACATTACGATATACCACCAGCTAAATATCACAATGGGGACGTGGGTGGCACTGTGGGTTAAACCACAGAGCCTAGGACTTGCTGATCAGAAGGTCGCGGTTCGCATCCCCACGACAGGGTGAGCTCCCGTTGCTTGGTCCCTGCTCCTGCCAACCTAGCTGTTCGAAAGCGCATCAAAGTGCAAGTAGATAAATAGGTACCATTCCAATGGGAAGGTAAACGGTGTTTCCGTGCGCTGCTCTGGTTCTCCAGAAGCGGCTTAGTCATGCTGGCCACATGACCCGGAAGCTGTACGCCAGCTCCCTCAGCCAATAAAGCGAGATGAACCCCAGAGTCGGGCACGACTGGACCTAATGGTCAGGAGTCCCTTTACCTTTAAATATCACAATATCAATATTGTGATATATATCTGTGGCAGCAGAGGGCCTTGCTGAGTCTCCCAGCGGCAACAGAGTGTCCCGCCATACCTCCCCGCAGCAGTGGAGGGTGTGCCGCGCTTCCCCGCAGCAGCCGAGGACCTTGACGAGGCTCCCTGCGGCGATGGAAGGCCTTAAAATGCAAGGAAGTAGTAGATTTAATAAAAACTTTAAATAAACTTCCATATAATATATTTAATATATTTTCAGCTATTTTTAAAAGTAGTTTAAGTGATTTACTAGTCACTGGTATATTGCCTTATTGAAACACTTACCATGTTGTTATTTCAGTACCGGTATTCAATGATACAGCGATTTATCACAAAGCCCTACTGTCTGCTGGATAAAAACAAAGGTCCTAAGCTGTGAAGGCTGATTAAAGAAATGCCTTCAAACCATTAAGGCTGTTCAAAGATGTTAGCTTAAAAACTGACCGTGATAGATAGGTGGCACTGTCTGATCAACATGACATACCTGGCTGCACTGCCTAATAATTAAATATGGTATTTCTTTTCATTACAACTGGAGTTTATTTTCAGAAGCTGCCCTTGGTTCATGGTAGGACTATACTTACTTGAATGTTCTTGTGCAGCACAGTGAAAACTGCAGAATATAGATTGCAGCATGCAAGGTGCTGAAATGATAGCAGGGTAGCTCAACTTCTTTTGCTTATATGAAAGTGGGTCAGCACAAGGGGGAGAGTGAGGAATAATGAAGATTCAGGTGCAGACAGACTCTCATCATTAGGTCACAATACTTATACATTCTGTACTTTTTAGAGCACTTAAAAAAAAATGCCACTAAGACTCATGGCACTCAAAAGTCAGAGTCTGTCCAAGAAGATACAGGTTGTTGCTACGGGAGACCCAAGTGCCTTCCTCTCTCCCCCAGTCATATGTATTTTAAGAATAAGGAAAGCATGCAGGAGATACAAGACTTCAAGATACATAAACAAAGTTTTGGAAGAACTGGGCATGGAGGAAGAGGTTAATTTCCTTCGTAATAATAATAATTTATTATTTATACCCCGCCCATCTGGCTAGGTTAGCCACTCTGGGCGGCTTCCAACCGAATATTAAAAACAATACAGCATAAAACATTAAAAACTTCCCTAAGCAGGGCTGCCTTCAGTTGTCTTTTAAAAGTAAAATAGTTGTTTATTGCCTTGACATCTGCTGGGAGGGCGTTCCACAGGGCAGGCGCCACTACTGAGAAGGCCCTCTGCCTGGTTCCCTGTAACCTCAGTTCTTGCAGCGAGGGAACTGCCAGAAGGCCCTCAGAGCTGGACCTCAGTGTCCAGGCTGAAAGATGGGGGTGGAGACGCTCCTTCAGGTATACAGGACCGAGGCCGTTCCTGAGCCCAAATCACCCCATGTATGAGATAAGCCAACAAGAGGCAGTAATGGCCACCGACTTGGATGGCTTTTAAAAAAGGATTATACCAATTACTTGAGGGTAATTCTGTCAATGACTACAAGCCGTGATAGAGGCTATGCTCTGCCTCCAGGGACCTTGGAGGTGGAATTTCTTTTGTATACCAGTTGCTGGAAACTTCAGGAGGGGAGATTGCTCTTGTGCTTCTGTCCTGCTGGTGGGTTGGTCAACGTGAGCACAGGATGCTGGACTAGATGGGCCAGTTTGAACCACCCCTTCAGTCCTGCTATATACCTTTAAAAGCCACCTATGCTGTTGCATTAATGTTGCTGCTTTTAGTTGACCCTGCATGTTTTTCTGTGCCTATTCAGGCAGGGCAGGTCTGTCTTAGGTCTTTCAGGATTGCAATCCCTTTCTTCGTGTTTATTTTCAAAGTCTCTCTGTGTTGTTAAGGCTAAGGGCAGATTTACATAACCCCAAAACAGCCTTGAGCGCATTGTAAACTTGCAGCATTTTATAGTTGCTAGCTTGGTAAGCTGGTTGTCTGCTTATGGCTACACAGTAGCTTATGGTCACTGGCATGATCAGTTTTCCGAATGACCAAATGTAACGTGGCTTTAGCATATTTGTGTCCTGTTCTTCCTCCAGTGGCAGTGCACATGGCGCTTTATCTCAGAATTGCCATGTGCTCAGCGCTGCTCCTGGGTCATATAGCCTAAAGGGCAAAAACTGTTCCATTTCTTTGCCCTATAGAATGTGGTTCTTTCAGGAGGATCCACGATGTTCAGGGATTTTGGGCGCCGGCTGCAGAGAGACTTGAAGAGGGTCGTAGATGCTCGACTGAAAACCAGCGAAGAGCTCAGTGGTGGTCGGATAAAGGTAAACGGGTTTTACTGTCTATTAAATGCCTGAACGAGCAAAGCAAGTGCACATGTAGCTCTGTTAATGAGGCCTTTAAATCAGATGACATTTTTACTAGAGTACTAAAAGCATCTAGTGAAGCCAAAGCCCAGACCTGAGATGCTGCAGCAAAGGGGAGATGGCTTTAACTGGCTCTAGCACTTGAGGAGGTGATGTGATGAGCACTGCTTCTGACTGTTTCTGGATTTTTCCCAATCCAAAGGAATCGCAACATTCAGAAGGCCTCTAGAATTTTCTTTTCTTTTCTTTTCTTTTCTTTTCTTTTCTTTTCTTTTCTTTTCTGGAAACATTTTTATTGTTTGAACAACAAAAACAGAACAATAACATGATAAATACAATAATACAAAGAAATACAAAAATAGTCCCCATATCCAATAACTAATAGTCCACTCATCCTCACGGGTCTCTCCACAGTGTGCCATGGGTGACCAAAACAAGTGCTATATTCGAAGAATTTCAAGCCTGCTGCAAAAAGCCATACCAATTACCTGTAAAGTCATCCTCCTTAGTGTTTGCACTTTGTTAATTTCTCTAAGAAATCAACATGCCTCATATAACTACGCCATTCCATTATACTTCCTCTCTTATACCACCAATTATTCGCCATCACCAGGAGAAACATAATTTTTTTTATATATGGAGGATCTTGTTTCTGACCATCATATATATTCAGCAGTGCCAGATATAGCTTTGCTTCTTTGCCCCCCCCCAAGCATTTTAGCTCATTCCTCCAATATCTGTTCTCTAGAGTTTCCATTTTGCCACAACTGCAAGGTGTTGCTGGTTCATAACTGAACTAGGTCTCTTCAGCAGTTGGAGGTGCTGATATGAAAATTTAGACCTGCAAAATGGAACCACAGTGTAGAAATGATAGAAGCAGGGATATACTTCTGCATTTCCTTGTCCATTTCCCTCTGGACTGTAGATGACAATGCTGTGATTATAGCATCCTTTTGCAAGAAGGTGGGGTGCGTGGGTGGGGAGCTGAGAATGTGTTTTGAGGTGCTTGGATCTGGCATGTGCCAACTATGCAGGAGAGGAGGTAGAAGCTGTTTGAAGCACTGGGGACTTGCAACAGGTGTGGGCCCCAGACAGGGCAAGCTGCATGAATGCTGGATAAGTAATCTGTACCAGCCTCAGTACATCTGTTTGTCTCTGCATAGCTGGACATTCAGAATTCTCCTTCCCTTCTCTCATAGCAACTATCTGGGATCAAGGTACAGTTGCTGCTCTGACCAGGTTCAGTTAATCAAGGTCATGCTGTGTTTTGATGATATACTGAACTGCTGGTTGTGTTTGCTTTTACAGCCCAAACCTGTTGAAGTTCAAGTGATAAGTCACCATATGCAGCGCTATGCAGTCTGGTTTGGAGGATCAATGCTTGCATCAACAGTATGTCTCTTATGAAAACACTTTGTCATAGAATAACATTACTGGAAAATAATTGGAGGCCATCTCCTCCAATCCCATGCACGGTGGCATAATTCTCCTTAGATAAAGGAGAATTATTAGAAGATTAACTTTCGTTTGGTGTTCTTTCCATTGCTGGGTATTGTTTTATTTTGCATTATCATATGGAGCTCTACTGTCTTCTGTTTCAGGGGTAGCCAACATGGTTTCCTCCAAATGTTGTTTGACTTCAAGTCCCATCAGCTCTAGCTAGCATGACCAATAGTCAAGGGTTGTGGGAGTTTTACTCCAAAAACGTTTGGAGGGCACCACTTTTTATTTTCTGTTTTGTTTAATTTTGCAGGCTAGATCTGAAATTTTACATTCATATTTACTCATTATGGCATAATTTGTGGTGAATTGTAGGAAGGTATGCTTTGACCTCTCCTGAATTGTATTGTATTATTAAGTAATAATAATTACTGTTGAGGGTAGCAATGCATTTTGGAGTGTTTGTGTATATGTATGCCTGAAAGCAAGACAATTGGCCACTGTTGTTTCCGCAGTCCAATCTCTCTGCTACTATCACTGTTTCCAATCCAATATCCAAGAGGGGAATAAGAGTACAGTGGAACCTTGGTTGTTGAACGTAATCCGTTCCGGAAGAGGTTCGACTTCCGAAACGTTCGACAACCGAGATACAATGGGCGGTCAGCAATTTAAATGGAGAAAATGGAGAAACGTGCCTCAGAAGCCGTCCGACTTCCAAGGCATGTTTGGAAATGGAAGCATTCACTTCTGAGTTTTCGGCGTTCGGGTTCCGAACCATCCGGCTTCCGAGACGCTCCAAAACCGAGGTTCCACTGTACATTGATTAACCTTCTTTTGCACTTACCACACTTGTTTCGTACTTGCTTTGTTGTATGCTTTGTTATTAATCTTGGTTTGTTTGCTTCTTCATATGCACCTCGTTTTCTCTGTTTGTTTTCTCAGTCAGAGTTCTTTGAAGTATGTCACACCAAGAAAGATTATGAGGAATACGGTCCTGGTATTTGCCGCCACAATCCTGTCTTTGGAGTTATGTCTTAATTCGCGTCGTGTGGTGGTGCCTGCTCTTGTGTCTAATGGAGATCCTTTTGCTGGCGAGGAGAAGAAAGCACTTTGTGTAAATATTAGAACACAAGTGTCAATGTTCGCTTGCCTTGGGGAGGAAGACTTCAGTCCTACCGTGTGCAGTGGAATCATGCATTGCAATGAAATGGACAACCCAGAACATTTTGAACAAAAGTCACACGTATGCTGACGATTTGAGACTCTCCTCAGCATTAGCTTCTAGACCTAAGGGGCAGCTCCTGTTTGGAGATGGTGGAAACAGGAATTGCAGGGATAAACAGAGGCCAAGAAAAAAGAAGAAGCCAAAATTGCTTTAAAACTTCTGGAACAGGGAAGAGTGCTCAAAAGTTTCCTGCATTGATCTCAGCCCTGCAGCCCAATATATAAGGAGGAGATTAAATGCTTGAAAATTACCCCTTCAATTTCCGTGGGTCCTCTTGAGACTTCATGGTCTTCCCTGAACCGATGAGATTGTAAAATGGGGCCTTAGTTTGTAGAAAAATTAAAAGTACTGTAACCTTGCAATACAAATGTTTTATTTCGGAGAATTTTGTATTTTACAACAATTATTGGGTGGGTTTTCTGAGTGAGCACAAAGAACTAGCGATGCATGAGGATTGTGGGAATGCTGCCACTTTCTGGTTGAGGCATAGAGTGCCTTGGTGAAGCAAGAAGCCAACCCAGTAGGGCTCTCTCTGAGTATGTAAGTGTGTTTTTGAAAATGGTACTGCTTTTTATGTGAGTGAGATGGATTTTTAAGCCTCCGAAAGTAATGTATGAGATTTATTACTGCTATTTATTTAATTCGTGTTTTCTTTTTTTTTAATTTGGGGACTAGTGAGTAGTAGTTGGCTACTGATCAAATAAAAGCTGTGAACATGGTCACACAGATAACTGTTCTCGTGGTTAAATTGCTTCTTGTTGAAGGTTCCGTTTCTGGGAAATTCCCCATTTGCTCAAGAATGGGCTAGTTTGTCCCTATACGTTTGGGAAAGAGCACGCCCGGGGGTCGCAGATATAAGCTTTATGACTGTAAATAGATCAGTCCCACTCATAATATATCGTGTACCAACAGTAGCAGTAGAAGAATGTAGAAGATTTAGTTGGTTGGCGCTGCTATATTGAAGTAAATACAGAACCTCAGGTTGGCACTTTGACATAGTGGGTTGTAATTAGTAGCAGAAAGCATATTTCACTCTTGCAAGGAGCCCCCCCCCCTATTTTTGCTGGTCCCTCCTACCCACTTAATCGCCACCCCCAAAAAGTTGATGCTGAGGGTTAGGGGACCCTCTAGAATAGTTCTGGATATGGCAAAAA
Source organism: Podarcis tiliguerta (assembly GCF_965153285.1). Taxonomy (NCBI): domain Eukaryota; kingdom Metazoa; phylum Chordata; class Lepidosauria; order Squamata; family Lacertidae; genus Podarcis; species Podarcis tiliguerta. Next base: position 48,864,554 of record NC_139545.1, on the reverse strand, counting down.
GGTCTGCAGTAGGTACAGGGATCAGGGAAAATTGGGTTGTGTGGGCAGAAGGAACCACTGAGTGCAAATGACTGTAAATAAGCCTGCTCTCCCCACTGCCTTTTATTGTAAATTTATGCACAAATGTGGGAATTATGCAAAAGGTGGTAAACTTCTAGAGCTCCTCCTTGGGTCTTTCTCTGGTCATATGCAAGAAGCAGGGAAATAATACTTGTATAATTCCCGTAACAAAGGTTTTCTTCATAAAACATGGGCTGAAGACATTCAGTGACAGCCATAAGAATTCAGGAAAAGTTATGAAGTCCAAGTGGTTGGAGCTTTGAAATCCTGTCCTATGTTAGAAGAGATTACCTGCATTTGCCCATCAAATCTCAGGTGAATTGGTGCCCTCGGTTAACACATCCAACGGATATATTCTTGATGAGATCCTGACTTCATTGTACTGAGTTCCCATGGAAATCAATGTAGAAAGTTGCATTGATTTCAGTAGGCACTAGGTGCAACCAACTCGGTCAGGATCTAACCCATTGTGTCTAATGTACAATCCTAAAAGAATGCAAACTCCCGAACACCGAATAGTTTATTGTCAACAAATTTGAGCTGGATTTTTTTTTTAAATTGTTAATTAGAGGTGGTTGGCTTTCCATCCCACCAGCCTATCCATTGGGTTGTCTCGCTAGTAAATGTCTTGGGTTTCCTTGTTATAAATCTGAAGAACATTGTGCACATGTCTCGCCATGGAACTTTCAATTAAATACAATTAGCAAAGCCTTGACGTGACTTGAAGTGCTGATCTTCCTGTAAATAATTCATTCTTTATGATCATGCTGTTCTCTCTCATCTGGAAAAAAAACACAGTTCTGCCAAACGACGGTCTGAAGATGCCAGAGTGAAAAGCTTACTCAAAACCACTAGGGAAAGGGATGGAAGCAGGAATGTATAATCTTCTGCTTAATTGAAAAGCATTACATAATGTCGGAGTTGCTGTGAAATGAAGTAATACAGTCTGGTATGGCTGTGACCAGTGATGTCGATTTTTCTTCTTGACCAGAATTTGTTTTAATGCATTTTTGTTAAGGGCTTTGTGGAAGGGCAAGGGAAGGGAAGAGGAGTTTTGTGGGAGCAAAGCAAAGCAGTCAAAAACTTCAAAAAACTCTTTGATAAGAAATATCTAAAATGACTAAGCAAGTAATAGACATCACCCCAGAATTGGCCCTACTAAACATCTTCCAAGACAACAATGCCCATTTGCACCACAAAGAACTCATAACCCACCTACTCTCAGCAGCCAGAAGCATCATAGCCAGACACTGGAGAGACCTGTCAGGAGTAAGCATGGACCAATGGTACCAAATAGTATGGGAAACAGCCCTACTAGAAAAATTAACCAATAAACTGAAACTGACACGGGGACAAACAGAAGAAGACGCCTCCCCCTTTATCACATACACAGCCCAAAAGGACAATGACAATAATCCACCAACAGCATACAAATCAATATGGCTAACCTGATCCAAAACACCCACCCACCCCACTCACACACGAAAACAAAGATCACCACAGCCAATCACAAACAAACAATCACACCCTAGGCCAACCTCAACCTCTCTCACCACCAAAGGAACACAAGTGAACAACACAAGCAACGCTGACACCAAACTCTACATACATTAAACATAATAGAAACACCGCCACCCGACCCCACCCCCATCCATCTTCCCTCTCTTCACCCCCCCTTCTTTTTTCTTTCTTTCTTTTTTTTCTTCTTCTCCCCCTAATGCCTCAACAAATGAAATGGATTTGTAAAAATGTTACACGGGGAAAAAACAAAACAAAACAAAACAACGAGGCATTACACTTCTGTAAAACAAGAAAATACTTAATAATAAAAAAAAACTCTTTGATACTCTTGTAGCACAGTTTGGGAAAGGTAGACTACATAAAAACAACAATCTACATGTACATTTGGTTGAAAATATATTTTCAATAGGTAGTAAAAGCTTGACACCAAACTGGAAAGAAGTAATCAGCAATAGTCTGGTCAGGGTGGAGTTCTTAAGTATCGGTATCTTCATTAGTGAGCTTGCTAAGGGGAGGGGTTATAACACTTAGCAAATTAGCTGGTGACACAAAACTGAGGAAAACTGCAAACATTTTAATAATAATAATTTTTATTTATACCCCACCCTCCCCAGCCAAGGCCGGGCTCAGGGCGGCTAACAAGCAATAATAAAAATAAGTTGAATGAATACAACTTAAAAACAAAATTAAAATACAACATTAAAATATTGAAACATTAAAATATTAAAATGTAGCCTCGTTGCAGGAGGAGAAAGGAAAAGAAAAAAGAAAGAGGGGGAGGGAATCAAATTGGCTCCAAGCCAAAGGCCAGGTGGAACAACTCTGTCTTACAGGCCCTGCGGAAAGAAATCAGATCTTGCAGGGCCCTGGTCTCATGAGGCAGAGCGTTCCACCAAGCCGGAGCCAGAGTTCAAAAAGCCCTGGCTCTGGCTGAAGCCAATCTAACTTCCTTAGGGCCCGGGACCACTAGGGTGTTGCTATTTATGGACCTTGAGGCTCTCCGTGGGGCATACCGGGAGAGGCAGTCCCGTAGGTACGAGGGTCCTAGGCCGTGAAGGGCTTTAAAGGTCAAAACCAGCACCTTAAATCTGACCCTGTACTCCACCGGGAGCCAGTGCAGCTTGAAAAGCACTGGGTGAATATGCTTCCATGGCAGAGACCCCGTGAGGAGCCTCGCTGCAGCATTCTGCACCTGCTGGAGTTTCTGGGACAGCTTCAAGGGCAGCCCTGCGTAGAGCTATTATTTTAGAGGATAGCCTAAAATAATCTCCAGTAGAATACCTAAGAAAGCCCAACTGTGAAAAAAGAACCAAATGAAAAATACAGGATGTGGAGATAACAGGCAAGGAAGAGTCATTTTAAAAGGATACTTGGTGTATGACACAAAGACCAGCACTGTTTTTCAGTTGTATTAACAATGCAGCATTATTACCAAGCTAGAAAGTAGTATCATCTAGCAGAGCTTCAAAATCCAAAAATCAGTACTTTACTCTGATTTTTTTTCTAGATTTCACTTTTGTGCAAACTTGCAGTTCTGCTCTTCAGTACTTAAAGCAAGGTGGAATCTACACGCACATAAAAACCATTCTGAAAATGCTTTTTCAATTTTTTTTAAAAAATACATTGAATTTTCCATAAGGCTCCCCATCGCCATTTAGTGTCACATTGTATATTGCACTTAAAACACACTTAAAACATTTTATTTGTGGCTGTATAGCTGAGTCCCAAGAGTGTAACTCAATTGCAGTAATATATATATATCACAGTTTATTTCCCCCTCCATAAAAGGTGTATTTCCGTGGAAATTGCTTGTGGAGTCTATTGTGACCGGATGGGGAATTGGCAAGAATCTGAAGAGGACATAGAAGTTGCCCTGCAGTCTCTATTTCAGTCAGCATTTATGGGAAATCACCTAAAGATACCTGGACAATCATACGGCAAAATGTATGAAGGTGTGCTGGGCTTTAAGTATCCATTGGGAATATCCTCCCTTTTCTGCCTCAGAAGGATAATAAAGATAGGCACTGAAATACTGTACACATACTGTTTGTGCTCCAGTTGTCATCTTTTGCTTTTGAATATATATGTGCTCCCCTGTTGTGCCAGACAAAGCCCAGTAGCCCAGTACAGTGGTACCTCGGGTTACAGATGCTTCAGGTTACAGACTCAACTAACCCAGAAATAGTACCTCGGGTTAAGAACTTTGCTACAGGATGAGAACAGAAATTGCACGGTGGCTAAAGTGGTACCTCAGGTAAAGAACAGTTTCGGGTTATAATAAATAATAATTTATTATTTATACCCTGCCCATCTGGCTGGGTTTTCCCAGCCACTCTGGGCGCCTTCCAACAAAATATTAAAATACAACGGACCTCCAGAATGAATTAAGTTCTTAACCAGAGGTACCACTGTATTCTGTTTCCAGCTACAGTCAGACAAAATGCCTCTTCATACCCCCACAAATAGGGTATGAAAGCAAAAGCCCTTCTCCATGGTATGCCCCCAGCTTCTCTTATACAGAGTTATGGTGCCTCTGGCTATGGAAGCCCCATTCCAATGCATCTTACAAGCAGTACCACGCTAGCCATACCTGCAGAAATAACAATATTACAAGAGGGGGAACGCGTCCATTTCCAGTGCCAGCTTTGCGCTTGCACAAAGCATGTCCCACCACTGGAGCTTCCCATGCCTGCCACCCAAAAACTCCTATTGAGCATTGGGGACCATTTGGGCTATTGCACAAAGGGCTGCAGCATGTTAGTGGGGATTGGAGAAAGATAATCTTGCCATGCAAACTCCTATTGATAGCAATGGGAGGCAGGGATTTCCCTCCCCTTGCAAATGGCAGCTACAGAGGAGCAATTTTAATCAGGACTGTACCAGGGAGGAAAGGGTTAACCCCTGATAATTATTGACTGCCATCCTCAGTGGTTGCTGTTTGCATTTTATAAAAAGAGACCACCAGCACCCATGTTATAGGCAAATACACATTTTGTCTAGTTTGGCTGTCATACGTTCTTTTTACCAGGCAACTACTTGCTCTGCTTGGTGCCTTGGACTATGCTGAAACCCTTCCACCCCCATTTATCCTGTGGTCTCGCCCGCAACACATCAAATGCTGGTGGCAATTAAAGGATTAGGGACAGGCTATAATTACAGCCCCGTGGAATAAGTTCTTAAATGGGTTTGGTGCTGCCTATACTGTAATTATTCTGCCCGTGCCCTGATGAGCTGCGATTAATTGTGTGGGGCTTGCAAATGGTTCGCGTTGAACACGCAGTTCACCGCTAAGCAGTTTGCGTTTCAGTGGCGATCAGGAGGTGCCCTGTGCTTTCTTCCCAAGAAAGACGGCTTTTAATCAGAAGGACATTAAGTTGACCCTGGCTGCCCACAGTGCCAAACTGCCTCTCATCACAGCAGAGTCAGATTCAAATCATAATACATTATAAAAGTATGACCCACTAAAGCTTTAAAATATTCCCTGCTTTGATCTTTTAAAGGCTTCTTAAGAATGCATCAACATTGATACTAGTCATTATGCTAATTACAATATTTTGACTGGTCTTTTGCCAGTCAAACTGAACATAGAGGAAGCTGCCTTCTCAGACCATTGGCCTGTCTGACAGAATACAATGGTCTGCTTTGAATAGCAGCTAACTCTCCAGAGAAATGAATTTTGTTAACCCAATACACTTCTTAAAAAAGGCCCTTTACAGGCGGTTTCTCTTTTTAACTTGGGATCGTATGCCTCAAGCACATATGTCCCATGACTGAGCTGTGCCTTCTCGTTCGAGGTATAAGAGGAGAGGTTTGGAGGGTTTTTGTATGTGTCTTGCTATCCACATCAGTCCAGCACTATCTGTTCTAACAATGCATGGACAGGGAGCTCCAGGGGGAAGAGAGGGGCTGCCTCACCTCCGCTGAATTTCCCTGCTAAAAGATGTTATAATGGAGCCAGCAGTGCCATTACTGTCTCAGCGGTGCAGGGAACTTCCATTATGAACAGCTGCGTAAGGATGTGTAGCGCTGCTGGGTTTCTGTTAGTTGACTGGTGTGGAGCAGTTAAAGAGTTCTGTTAAAAATAAAGGTAGATCCTACATCCCTGTCCAGATTTCAGAGTACATATGGTACCTATTCATTCACCGAATGAATGAATGAATGAATGAATGAATGTCAACTTAAGCTCCAGACACAGGTCTGCTATGAGATATTTTACAGTAGCTACAAACAGGCAGTGATATGATAAAACAGGTGAAAACTTTTAATGGCAGTTTTAAAAAAACAATATCCTTAGATTTTGTATGTGTGTAATAAGTGTGTGATGGATTTAATGGGTACGAGAGGATATATTAATTGCAATTTATCCCTCCTGACGCCCACATGTGTGGGTAGAACAAAGTTTCAAAATCCCATCCTTGGCAGCAAAATTTAAAGCATAGGAGTTAGACTTGTTTTGAGCAAGTTCAGCACTGTGGTAAGCTGGCTCTCCCTTTCATACTCTGCTTGGCAACAGCTTGGGAAGTAAGCTTAAAAATATAATTTACTTATTATCTTGCACTGATTCATAGCAATGGCAGCAGCGAAAACCATGCAGGCAACACACATTTACAGTATAACCAGCTTCAAGCTGGAGCAAGCGGAGGCAGGTCTGTATCCAACCCTGGACACAGGAAGGGAAAGAGTGGAACACACGATATGCTTCTTCCTCTCCAGGAGAGGAAGGGAAATGACATCATACAGAGCCCACTCTACCAATGGCATTTCTATGGTCTGAGTATTTGCCTCTCAGCAATACAGCTCTGTGGTATTGGCCCCTTCTCATGATAACTAGCAAGAATATGCACTTGTTCGGTTTGGCTGCTAATCTCCCACAATAAGCTTGTACAGTTTTTGATAACTGATGCATAACAAATCCTAATTGATTAAACTTTATACTGGCATTAGATCTGAGAAGCCTGTTGCAGGAACGGGAAACTAGGGCAAATGTGTGTGAAGGAGCTGCCACCAAGGCTAGAAGGAAAGGCTGTAGCTGTCCCTTTAGTACATCTTAGTAATCCAGTTTCCCTTAGCTGTGCCCATTTCTGCTGTGCTTGGCTGTCCTTGCGTGAAATTGTTTTATGTACACCTTTGGAGACGCAACACGGTGCTCTACATTTCTCCTCCCCAAATCCCCATGTTTATTTTAATTTCAAACAAAATCGCCTCTTGGTTAGCAAAGTGTCACTTAAGATGAAGCTGACTTGTTCATGCTAATAATTGCCCAGTGAACCTTGCTGAGCAGCTTTGGAAAGTTGGGTGTCTTCTTAGCCAGCAGTCTCAGCATGACCCCCGTCAAGGAGGCCCACACTATGACCCTGTTCACCCCATACATTTTAAGTACTATGATGCCACTTTAAATACCCCTGGCTTCCCTCAAAGAATTCTGGGAACTGTAGTTTGTTCAGGGCGCTGCTAGCTGCCTGTTCCCCTCACAGAGCTACAGTTCTTAGAGTGGTTCAACAATAAGTCCCTCTCCCCAGGGAACTGTAGCTCAGGGAGGCAAATAGTTTCCTAATAGCTCTCTGCATCAGTAACAAACTACAGCTCACAGAATTCTTGAGGGAAGTGGTATTGTAGTGCTTTAAATGTGGCCTAGGTGAAGAATTGATGCTTTTGAATTATGGTGCTGGAGGAGACTCTTGAGAGTTCCATGAACTGCAAGAAGATCAAACCTATCCATTCTGAAGGAAATCAGCCCTGAGTGCTCACTGGAAGGACAGATCCTGAAGCTGAGGCTCCAGTACTTTTGCCACTTCATGAGAAGAGAAGACTCCCTGGAAAAGACCCTGATGTTGGGAAAGATGGAGGGCACAAGGAGAAGGGGACGGCAGAGGACGAGATGGTTGGACAGTGTCCTCAAAGCTACCAAAATGAGTTTGACCAAACTGTGGGAGGCAGTGGAAGACAGGAGTGCCTGGTGTGCTCTGGTCCATGGGGTCACGAAGAGTCGGACACGAGTGAATGACTAAACAACAACAACAAGGTGTAACGTTATAGATAGAATTGCCTGTACCATGTCAAATCCACCCCCTTCCCCCTGCCGTTTCTAAATAAGAGCTGCAGGAGTGGGACTGTGGCCTGTGGGGACGGGTGGTTAAATCCTTTCCTGCACTGTGATCCCAATTAAAATCTGCCTGCTGCTGCTATTAGCCTTGAGGTGGGGAAAGCTTTCATTAGGCAGACAAGCAAAAACAAATTGCTTATATGGGAGATTATTGAGACTGATGAGGGCAGACCCACAGCAAACACTTAAAGAATGTTCAATGCATATTTAAAGTCTGCGACTTCCCTCAAAGAATCCTAGGCACTGTAGTTTATTAACGGGTCTGGGAACTGTAGCTCTGTGAGGGGAAAACTATAGTCCCTAGGATTCTTTGTGGAAGCAAGGTGCTTTAAAAGTGCGTTGGAGGTGTTTTAAATGTATGGTGTGGGTTTTCACTGGTTCACACATGCAGTCTTCACTTGATGACTGCAGCATCTGGTAATGGCTTTGCATGTGTGAATGGGCTGTCAGGGTTGCATCTTCAGCAGGCGCACGGAACATCAAGATTGCCGGCCAAATGTGGTCCTCAAACGTAGGTCACACTTCTTGCCAGCCCTGCTTCAAAGCTTCCTTCAGTGCTTTTGCTTGGCTAGGACATATCCCTGGGACCTGGGACAATGCCTTCTGCTCTCTCAAATGAAGAGGGAAAGGTGTTTAGAAATGTCCGACTTCTGTGTGACTGGAATGCAGCTGAATCCACAATGGTAAGCCTCACATCTGTTGGCCTGCTGTTTTGCCCTCTGGCTGTGCAGCCCTCAGAAATTTCCTTGCACGTTTCTCCATCCCTTATCCACGCAGAGCTTTTTCTTGCCTTACAGTTTTGATTTTCAACGATTGGCTCAGGTCTTAAGAGCAAACAAGCCACTGACAGGACGATAGGAGGAGGACAAAGAAACTTTCTGAACTCTCTCCTGCACCAAAGACCTGGAGCCTTTGGGCCAAGGGAGGTTACCATTTGTTAAGCCCATGTGTCACGGACCTGGCAGGGCTCTGACGAGTGATTGATGGAGGCCGACCCAGGAGAGAAGGAGGCCAGTGATTTAATGGGGTTTGGTGCCCCCCCGCGAGGCACTAGCCAGGGTGAGGGGAAGGGTCTGAGCAGTCAGAGATAGAGGAGGGGACGCAGGATGCGTAGAAAGCAGAGGAAAAGGTTTTTCAGGTGAGGGGCAAGTCAGTTGAATCCACACTGCCCCCTGACCTGCTGCCTCCAAGATCCAGGAGGGGTCTGAAGAGGGAAGTGCAGTGACGACTTCCATGCAGGAGGCGTCTCAGGTTGAATGCATGTAGATGCTAGAAAAGTGTGAGTGTGTATACCCTGTGCACCTGAGGAACTGCTATATATGTGTGCTTTTGTCAATGAAGAATTAACTATCGGCCCTTTGCCTTCCTTGGCTGGGTGTGTTGTGCAGGACAACATGTCCCTGAGAACTTTCTTCCAAAAAAAGCTCCCTCCACGTCCCTCATTCTCTGTTGGGTAGATGTGTGAAATAACACGCAAACCCACAGTTTCATGTGATAAAAGAAGAGTGATGGCAGCGGGCACATGCGTGTTTGTGCAGAATGAGCAGGCACGGCCCCAGGAAGCCAGAAATCCATTTCCACAATGGCCCTATTCATAAATTTTAATTAGAAATAGAAATGGGGGTCTTTCTTCTCCTGCGTTTGTGTACATCCCAAGCCACAGGAAACCAATTAACTTTCTTATTGCATCTATACATTACTTCTTATAGAGGGTAAAAGTGATAGAAGATGATTTTCTGTATTAATGGCTGCCTTTTGGCCTTAATAGAAAATCGGTTAGTTGCAGTTGATGAGACTATTAGGAAGCCTATATGAAAGTGAAGCTTTTATCTTCCCAAGCACGAAGGGGATGCTAGGCCATTATGGTCTTCCAAAATGCTTTTTGCGCTGTGCATATGATTCCTCAGCAAGCCTTAGATCCCGATAACAATGCACATTAATTAAAATGTAGATGAATGAAACGTCTTTGCAATTAATCTCCAAAATCCAACTGCACTGTGATGCAACAGATCTTTCAAGCCTCTCTTTCGGCACCAGCGAGCTTTTCTGTGGGGCTTGGCTTTTAGAGAAGAGGCGTATAAAAATTCAAAGCCCAGTGTGAATTGATGTCTTGTGGGTGAACTTCCCAGCTGCTTTCATAGAATCATATAGACTTGTAGAGCTGGGACCCCAACTTCGCTGGAAGTTTTAAGCAGAGGTTGGGTGGCCAGCTGTTATAGATGCTTTCGTTGCAGGAATTTATCTATAGGTTGGGGGGGGGTGTGCTCCTCCAGCAGATATCATGCACATGCAGCCCACTACCAAAATCAGCACAATCACTTTTGTGACTTTTGTGATTTGTCCCCATAAAACACTTCATCACAGTTTCTTCCTATCTACTCAAAGGGCCTCTGCTGCACAATACCAAATGTAACAATTCACTGATAAATGTATCTACGCACTGGCTCACTGGGAAAACTTCAGAAATTCATATAGACATGTGAGCTCAGCTACTCAGCAGCCCCTCTGCCTGAGTGATAATTCCTGGCATCCTGATACCTGAGTGCCAGACAGGTAGTCATTCCAGAAATAACAAACCCAGATTAAGACAAAAGGGTGTGATTAACTTGGCTGGGAAACAGGGAAATGTAAATACAGTGTTACCTCGGGTTACATACGCTTCAGGTTACATACGCTTCAGGTTACAGACACCGCTAACCCAGAAATAGGATCTCAGGTTAAGAACTTTGCTGCAGGATGAGAACAGAAATTGTGCTCCGGCAGCGCGGCAGCAGCAGGAGGCCCCATTAGCTAAAGTGGTGTCTCAGGTTAAGAACAGTTTCAGGTTAAGAACGGACCTCCAGAACAAATTAAGTTCTTAACCCGAGTGCCAGGAGGCAGTTGGAGGATGGATGGCGGCTAACAGATTGAGGTTGAATCCTGACAAGACAGAAGTACTGTTTTTGGGGCAGGGAGCGCGTGTGTGTGGGGGATTCTCTGGTCCTGAATGGGGTAACTGTGCCCCTGAAGGACCAGATGTGCAGCCTGGGAGTCATTTTGGACTCACAGCTGCCCATGGAGGCGCAGGTTAACTCTGTGTCCAGGGCAGCTGTCTACCAGCTCCACCTGGTACGCAGGCTAAGACCCTACCTGCCCGCGGACTGTCTCGCCAGAGTGGTGCATGCTCTAGTTATCTCCCGCTTGGACTACTGCAACGCGCTCTACGTGGGGCTACCTTTGAAGGTGACCCGGAAACTGCAATTAATCCAGAATGTGGCAGGTAGACTGGTGACTGGGAGTGGCTGCCAGGACCATATAACACCGGTTCTGAGAGATCTCCATTGGCTCCCAGTATGTTTCCGAGCATGATTCAAAGTGTTGATGCTGACCTTTAAAGCCCTAAACGGCTTCGGTCCTGTATACCTGAAGGAGCGTCTCCACCCCCATCGTTCAGCCCTGACACTGAGATCCAGCGCTGAGGGACTTCTGGCGGTTCCCTCATTGTGAGAAGTGAGGCTACAGGGAACCAGGCAGAGGGCCTTCTCGGTAGTGGCGCCCGCCCTGTGGAACGCCCTCCCATCAGATGTCAAAGAGATAAACAACTACCTGACATTCAGAAGACATCTTAAGGCTCAGGGAAGTTTTTAATATTTAGCGCTGTACTGTTTTTAACACTTGATTGGGAGCCGCCCAGAGTGGCTGGGGAAACTCAGCCAGATGTGTGGGGTATAAATAATAATAATAATAATAATAATAATAATAATAGTTGTTGTTGTTGTTGTTGTTGTTGTTGTTATTATTACCACCACTGTATCTCTTTTGTTACACTTGATGGGTGTTTCGTGAAGGGCAAGGGGAACCATGGGGCAGGGTCCAGGATGCTCAGATTACTGCCACCAAACCTCCCCCTTCATGATGTAACCATGATATATTAGTGATGTAGTTTTGGGGGGTGTAACATGGGGATTAGCAACTAATAAAAGTTTGGCTTCTCTTTTGTTCGGGACTTTCATCTTGTTTCACCTTGTGGCAGGTGGGAGTCCTGTCGTGACAGTCTTCTGTAAAGACCAAGCCTACTGGCTGCTGTTTTGCTCTGGTATTCCTGGCTGGTGTCCTTGTTTTTTGTCCAAGGGAGCCCTCAGATTTCTCCGTTAACACTTTAATTGAGATTCCTGCATTGCAGGGGGTGGAACTAGATGACCCACAGGAGACTTTTCCAACTCTGCAGTTTTCTGATTCTACAATTCTTTGAAAAGATACCTTCCTCAGCTGAGGTGTTACAGAATGCTTAAAAGGATTTCAATGGCTGAAAAGTTAGATTGTCAGCACTTTAGAGCTGGGGGTTTGGATGAATTCAGTTGTGATAAGGAAGGAGACAGCACTGTCCTAGTGATTGTTGCCTTATTCATGTGTGTTTGTGTGTGAGAGAGAGACAGGCAGATATAGAGGTGTTTGTGTGTGTGTTTGTGTGAATGGGGTGCATGAATGAGAAGAATATTTGGGTGAGAAGTGAATAGGATAGGAGATAGACAAAAGAGTTATTACAAATGAAAATTCATTTAAAATTTGTGTGGGCCTCCAGTCATATTTTAGTTTATTCTGCCAGGACTAACAGCTCCTGCAAAAGGTCCTGGCAGGAGATACCGGTGGCAATGCTTTAATAACGAACAGTGGGGCTTTGTCTGGAAAATAGGCTCTGAGCTGCGCCCTTAACGAGCAGAGTTTCAAATTAAACTTTGAGGCTCAATGGCCCTGCGAAGCGTTATTTCTGGGTTGGTGTTCGATGGATCTTTATTTAACAGAAAGCACTTTAGAGGGAGCTCTTTCATTGTGCAAAAGACATATTGAGTCTAGCACTGTTAAAAAAAGGGGGGGGGGAGGCGAGAGAAGACTCAAATAGCATCTGTAGCATTGCCGGCTTCCAAAACTGCAGCAAAATCACATGCATGTTTATGGGAGATTGTTGTGGAATATGCGGTGCGGCTGTCTGGAGGTTTTTCCACAGTGTTTTAAAAATCTGTCATTTTTTATTCTCTCAGTTTTTAAAGTTTTCCAATTTTAAATTCAGTTCTCCACATTTCTTTAGTAATTTGTGATTTATTTACTTATGGAAATTTTGCATTTTGATGTGAATTTCTCTTTGTGTAACACATTTCTGTTATCCCTAATCTATTCATTGTTGTTCTGCACATTTCCCCCCCAAGAGATGCATTTTTGTAACTTTAGGATTTGTAGTTTGGTGAGAGTGCCAAGATGTTTTCCACAAGGCAACTCCAACTCCAGAGTAGAACTATAGATCCCAAGGATCTCTGGAGAAAATGGAATGACTGTATAAGAAATGGGAGTGGAGCTCAGTCATGGAGCAGATGTTGTCCTAGGTTTAATTTTGGGCATCTCCAGTTAAAAGAAGACCAGATAGCAGAAAATACCTCTTCCTGAGATGTTGGAGAGCTGTGCCAGTCAGGAGTATACAGTTCTGGGCTTGATGGACAAATCAATGTATTGTGTTCATGGGCGTGTGATGCACATATGCTGCAGAGCATTTGTTGGGCATATAACTTTAATCCAGAGTGCTTCGAAGGGAGGCTACCCTCTACCTACTCTACATATAACATTTTCAGTGGTATTCTAAAAAGGTAAAAAAAGGTGGATCTACACCATACATTTAAAGCACATTACTTCCCCCAAGAAGATCAAACCGATCCATTCTGAAGGAAATCAGCCCTGAGTGCTCACTGGAAGGACAGATCGTGAAGCTGAGGCTCCAATACTTTGGCCACCTCATGAGAAGAGAAGACTCCCTGGAAAAGACCCTGATGTTGGGAAAGATGGAGGGCACAAGGAGAAGGGGACGGCAGAGGATGAGATGGTTGGACAGTGTTCTCGAAGCTACCACCATGAGTTTGACCAAACTACGGGAGGCAGTGGAAGACAGGAGTGCCTGGCGTGCTCTGGTCCATGGGGTCACAAAGAGTCGGACACGACTAAATGACTAAACAACAACAACAACTTCCCCCGAAGAATCCTAGGAACTGTATTTGTTAAGGGTGCTAGGAATTGTAGCACTTTGGGGGAAAATACATCTCCTGGGATTCTTTGAGGGAAGTCATATGCTTTAAATGTGCGGTGAATGTGCTTTAAATGTATTGTGTAGATGTGCCCAAAGTATAAATGGAATAGATACAGTTATACTCTGAGCAGATCCACACTTATACATGGAGGAGTATGTATTTTTGAGAGAGAGAGAGAGAGGGAGAATGAGAATGAATGGGTCCTGCTTGGCTCATAGTCTGGTTCTGAGTGGCTAATGTGATATGAATTTTGAAAGACGAATTCTTTACATTGTGTGTGTGTGTGTGTGTCTCTCTCTCTCTGTGTGTAAAATCTTTAGGTCTTGGTGATTCATAAATCTTGATCTTGGCCTAAGTTGCATGACAAGGTCTGCGATACATCAGGGCGACTTTTCAAAGTCCATATACAAAGTGCTTCATTGAAATTTATTTTATTTTTTGGCTGGCAAAAATATGGAGAAATGAAAACCCCGGCGATACTTTGACACGAAAGTCATTTTAAGCTTTGTAAGTTTGCTGACATGGCATGTTTGGTTAGAGTAACCGCTGTAAAGCTCAGGCAATATATTTCGGTGGCTGTGCTATCCCTGACAAGATTGAACACATTCCTGCCAGCTAGATTTTTCCAATAAAGATTTCATTGTCCCTTCCCTATGTGGAAAGTGATAAGTGACCCTGATATTTCTCCTCTCAAATTTTATCGATAAAAAAATAGTTCTGGATGGATTATTCCTGGTTGATTCTTAATGAAGTGTCATTTTACGGGATGTCAGTAAGTCCTGAAATTGAGAGGAGCTATATATTAAGCAGAAGGCAATTCTGACACACTGCAAGGGATACTGAGTACAAAGGGATTGAATCCACTCTCCCCCCAAGTACATAAATCATTCCCTTACAAATAAATACATGGAGAAAGGAACATTGATTGTCTGTTGGCCCAAATTCATGGCCGTAACTCAGATTACTGCTTGCTGAACCAAGTATGTTGCTCAATGAATCCATCATAGGCTACTACGTCTTGAAAGTGATTGGATGCTCTGGACTTCCACCAGTGGACCTGAATTCTAATTCTCAGCTTTCGTTGTGCATCAGATTTCTTTTCCACTTTGCTCAAGGCAGTCAAAGTAGGGTCAGATAAGATTATCCCGACAACACTCTTTTCCTGAACAACAATTTACATATTGTCTTTCAGGATTCATCTCTAGGTGGCTTACTAGTAGGGACTGTGTGAAACTGTCCATGGTGATTTCCCTCAGTTCCTCATTTTTCAGATTGTAAATTCAGTTCTCCACATTTCCACAAGAACCTGCAATTTTTCAGAAAAGTCCTCCTGAAAGTTCATAAGCACTTTAGTGCGAATTTTGTCTCATTTGCACATTTTTGCAAAGCACTTCCCCCAAATGCCATGCATTTTTTTGTATGCAATTGTCATGGATATAGTCACATTATATGCACATTCTACCCTAGGAAACTCAATGAGGCTAGAATGAAAGAACGGAAGGAAGGAGCAGGAACTGGCAACAGCAGGGAATAAACCACATTGCTGTGGCACAGAACCAGGGCGAAATGCTGGCCTTATATCCTCATATTGGGCTTGTCTCCAGGTGTGGCACATTTCCTGATCTGGCCACATCTGCCAGGCCACACCTGACCCCCCCAAGACAAACACAGCAAGGGCCTGGTTCTGCAACTCCTCACTGCGTTCAGGGTCTGGCCCTTGCAAATACTCATGCTGCTCCTTACAGGTGGCTCCTCTTCCTTCTCCTCTCCACAGCTAGCGAGACACCCTTTTCTACAGAAAGACTCTGCCTCTGCGTTCGCCCTTCCCCTGGTGCCTCATTGGCTGGCTGTGGAGCCAAACTGCTTCTCTCTGAGGCAGCACTGACACCTGCTGGCTTTTCTCATTGACTTTGTGGGTGCCCTGCTTTGTGGGTGCCTATGAGGCACATCAATTCCCCCCCCCCCAGGAAAACGTGCTGTAAACTTTGTATGACAAATCGGGTTGGCAAAAATGGAACTCCACAGTGCCATCTGGTGTTACACTGTTATAATGCATATACAATGCATTTTCTTTACCAATCTGGCTGAGTCCTTGGTCTCATCCATTCAATCCTCCAGAGCCTGTTTTCACATGCAGGGGAAGTCCGTAACTCACTGAGGGTTTGAGACCCATCGGCTACCCTCACCTGGTTTAGCCAGCCAATCAAATAGGGGTTCCATATCAGCTCTCAGCACTCTTAAAGCACTACAGCTCCCATAAAGAATTGGGGGAAGCTGTGAGCATTTAAAGTGGTATCATAGTGCTTTAAATGTTTGGGGTGAATGCGGCCTGCATCACTAGATGTGTCTTGGTAAGACCTAGAAAGCATTGCCTGTTGTACTGTACTGTTTTTTCTTTTGTTTTTGTAAGTCTGTTCTGTTCCATCAAGGAAGAGATCTATTCCGGCATAGTATTCCTCCCCTCCCCCTCTTCAATTGATTTCTTGTCAGGAATAACAAGATCAATCAAAACATATGGCTAATAAAATGGATATAGAAGCCATAAAAGGCTGAGGAACATTCCATCTGGCAGGCTGAAAATGAACAACAAGAAAATAAAGCCAAGCCGCTGTGCCCATCGGAACCCCCTTTCTGGCATTAGAGGCTCATTCAACAATGTAACATTTTCTCTTTCACCCAATTAACTTTAAGCCAAGGAATGAATAATCATGCAGTACATCTCTGAAGCCTTCAGGACTGTACAATATTTGTTTTAAAGGCATTGCATCTCTAGCAGGCAGCACTGTGCATTTTAATAAGTTGTGTCTGTTTTCATGATGGATGTTATTTTCTATGTCAAGACTGCATGTATGCAGCCTCCGCCTCCAAAACCCCTGCTAACTTCACATTTCAAAAACAGGTGTCTTGTAGAAAAAACGAAAAGCACAAAAGTTGACATTGCCGAATTGTTTGAAATTGAAATAATAAGTAATACAACAATCTTTGTCTTTTTCAAATAAAGTAGTAAATGTTTCGGCACAAATAATTTTGAATAACCTTGTGTACCCTGGTTGTTTCAATGAAGGGAAAAATTAAGATCCTAAAAACCCTAAGATAAACGAAGTATTAAATGACCCAGCCAAAGTCCAGCACTCTTAGCATTCATTCCATTAAGATCAATAGGATGTAAATATGCTTGATCATGCATAGTTCGTGCCGTTGCTCAGAGACGCTCTGTCCTGGATCAGAATTTCATGTTTCCTTGGGATAAGCCCTGACATTGAAAAGAGGTCTGAGGACTGTCGCCTGCAGAGGCCTGGCTTCTATGAATGGGTTTCAGAGTGGCATCTGTTTTGCAACTCTAAAAAGAATACAGAACACTAAAACAAATGCTCAAGGACAATGGAAATCATAATCACCACTTATGTGCATACTAATCCCAACTTTACTTATGCCTGTGTTTTGCCCCGCAGTTCTATTGTGTGAAGTTTTTATTTTTTCCTTGTGAACTAAGAACCTGAATGAAGAACTATTTTTAGAACAAAAACAAACCCCCAAAAGCTCAAGAGCAAAAGCAAACCTTTCTCTTTTTCACACATGCTTCTCCAACTCCAACTGGCAGAATAACAGCTCAGAAAAACAAATGGTAACCTTGTGAGAAAGTATTTGTTTAAAAGACAAAAAGAAAGTTTCTAGATCACGTCATCGTTCTCCACAAAAACGACGGGGGACGTCCAGACAGTGTTGGGTGAAGGTTTAGAAAACAGAGCAGAAAATGGCAACTTTCTCTCTTTATCATTGGGATAGCTCATTTGGTAGACCATGGGACTCTCGATCTTAGGGTTGTGGGTTCGAGCCCCATGTTGGGCAAAAGATTTCTGCATTGCAGGGGGTTAGACTAGATGACCCTCCTGGTCCCTTCCAACTCTACCATTCTATGATAAACCTCCAGCCTCTCCCCAGGAACTCTGGAAACTGTAGTTCTATCTACCGTATTTTTCGCTCCATAAGACACACCTTTTCCCTCCTAAAAAGTAAGGGGAAATGTGTGTGTGTCTTATGGAGCAAATGCAGGGGGGAGGCAGGCAGGAAAAGCCCCCCAAAGCCCCCAAGAGTCAGTCCCTTCTCCCTCCTCGTATAAAAGCCCACAGGAGCTGCACACTCCTTAAAGGGTGTGCGGCTCCTGTGGGCTTTTGCGGGAGGTGGGGGAATTGCCATAGCTTCGCGCAGCCTCTCCTGGCCGGGAGAGGCTGCGTGTGGCTATGGCAGAAGCCAAGACAGCTAGCGGGATGGATCGCACTCGCTGTCTTGGCTTCTTTGCTCTTTGGGGCTGGGGGGGGGGAAATAATAATTTTTTTTCTTGATTTCCCCCCTCTAAAAACTAGGTGCGTCTTGTGGTCCGGTGCTTCTTATAGAGTGAAAAATACGGTAGCTATCTAACACGTTCACCAACAATTACCCAGGATTCCTTTGGAGAAGCCATGCCAATCAACCTGTCATGCAGTGTTTGTAGTGCTGTTATGCCCTCAGTGTCTTAAAAACCTTTCCTTTAGAATCATAGAGTTGGAAGAGACCACAAGGGCCATCGAGTCCAACCCCCTGCCAAGCAGGAAACACCATCAGAGCACTCCTGACATGTGGTTGTCAAGCCTCTGCTTAAAGACCTCCAAAGAAGGAGACTCCGCCACACTCCTTGGCAGCAAATTCTACTGCCGAACAGCTCTTACTGTCAGGTAGTTCTTCCTAATGTTTAGGTGGAATCCTCTTTCTT
Source organism: Podarcis tiliguerta (assembly GCF_965153285.1). Lineage (NCBI taxonomy): Eukaryota > Metazoa > Chordata > Lepidosauria > Squamata > Lacertidae > Podarcis > Podarcis tiliguerta. The sequence continues at coordinate 48,846,070 of NC_139545.1, read as the reverse complement.
GTAGTTTGGATCCATTGCTCCGTGTCCGCTTCTCTGGAGCAGCAGAAAACAACCTTTCTCCCTCCTCCATGTGACATCCCTTCATATATTTGAACATGGCTATCATATCACCCCTTAACCTCCTCTTCTCCAGGCTAAACATGCCCAGCTCCTTTATATTATCTGCACCACACCCCGATCTTACTGATCTCTGAACGCTACTTCCCATGCTGCTTCCCCCCCTTTTGCCACTTGCCGTTTGAGACCCCAGTTCCTGGTCCCTGAAAAATCCAGATTCTGCATGTCAGAAGAGGCATGAATAATGCAAAGGGGGCATTACGTGCACACTTATTTTGGCTATTGTGTTCTTTATGAAGGGAGAACATGACCTTTTCATAACTGAAGAGGAAAAATAAAAAAAAGTAGAAGATAAGAGAGTTCCCGGGCAGATAGGTTGGATACGTAACAAAACCATTAGAGAAATAAAAAGTCAGTGAAAAGGGACCGAGTAGCTTGAAGTGCCTTGATAGACAAGAAATAAAATATAAAGTACAGAGACAAATGCAATTTTCTCAGCGAAACAGGAAGTTTTATCAGAAGTTATTATCTAGCACTAAAGAATCTGAGGCAGGAGGAGATATCCAATAAAGTCAGAAGATGGCAGTTTATTATTTTTTAAGAGGTGGAAGTTTAGGATCCTTCTTGGCAATATCTTCTTGAGACAGAAGCATCATTTCTTGCTGAGGTACCCTTCACTTCAGCGCTCTCTCTCTCTCTGCATCTTCTTTTTAGTAGCTGAAGATGAAAATGTCATTCCCAACCTTGCTTATTTTACATTTTTATAAAATGGCAGTTTGGTTTTCTCCTGGAAGCCATGTGCTCTGCCTCAGAAACTCTTATCTCGGATGCACAGAACCTGGCAGGTGTTACTCAGTGGCAAGAAGGCACTCTGTACATGCTCGAGGGGTTATCCCCCTCTTTATTATTTCACATAATAAAGCTCTGTTGCTGGGCTCTAGCACTGACAAAACTTTTAAACCCCAGGATAATGCCGAGTTCTGCAATGCACAGAGAACATTTTCCATGCAATGAAAGAGAACTCATCTAGTTCTCTCCTTGTTGTCTTTCCACTGGCAGGTGAAGACTGTTTTATTCCCAGCAGGCTTTGGGCAACTGGCTGCTTTTAAGGAAAGGGCTTTTAATAGTGCTGTGCTGTTTTTATCCTTTTTATTTCCATCATGGTTTTAATTTTTATTCCATCATGGCTTAATTCCTTTTCAAATACAGTCGTACCTTGGATCCTGAATGCCTCGGTACTCAAACATTTTGGCTCCCAAATGCCGCAAACCCGGAAGTGAGTGTTCCAGTTTGCGAACATTCTTTGGAACCCGAACGTCCGGCGGAGCTTCCAATTGGCTGCAGGAGCTTCCCGCAGCCAATCAGAAGCCATGCTTTGGTTTCTGAATGTTTTGGAAGTCGAATGGACCTCCAGAACGGATTCCGTTCAACTTTCAAGGTACGGCTGTATTATCTTTTCTGTGTTTTTAGCTATCTGTGTTTCATCCATGCTTGTCTTAAGTTTTGAGAGCCAGTGTGGTGTAGTGGTTAAGAGCGGTAGTCTTGTAATCTGGGGAACCGGGTTCGCGTCTCCGCTCCTCCACATGCTGCTGCTGGGTGACCTTGGGCCAGTCACACTTCTCTGAAGTCTCTCAACCCCACTCACCTCACGGAGTGTTTGTTGTGGGGGAGGAAGGGAAAGGAGAATGTTAGCCGCTTTGAGACTCCTTAAAAGGGAGTGAAAGGCGGGATATTAAATCCAAACTCTTCTTCTTCTTCTTCTTGTAAGCCGCCTTGAGTTCCAGTTCTGGGAGAAAGGCGAAGTCATGGATTGGCTGGATGCAGAGGAGTTTGGGAGGCACCAGTTGGGGAACCCCCAAGGGAACCCCCGGGGAAGGAGGCTAAAGAGTGGTCAGAAGGAGACGAGAGAGCAGACTGGGAGGAGGAGGTGTCAGAAGCTGCCCCCCCCCAAGACAATGAGTAATGAGTCATAAGAACATAATAAGAGCCCAACTCTTGACTTCAGCTCCTGACAGGTGGGGTATAAAGAAAAGAAATAATAATAATAATAATAATAATAATAATAATAATAATACATGGTTTGGTGTATCTGTTTAAGACTTCCTTTGTACTTGGAGAGATAAAAGGGTTTTTTTTTTTTAAAAAAGGTAAAGGACTCCTGGGCAGTTAAGTCCAGTCAAAGGCGACTGTGGGGTTGCGGCGCTCATCTCACTTCAGGCTGAGGGGGCCAGCGTTTGCCCACAGACAGCTTTCTGGGTCATGTGACCAGCATGACTAAACTACTTCTGGTGCAACAGAACACCGTGACTGAAATCAGAGTGCATGGAAACACTGATTACCTTCCCGCCACAGTGGTACCTATTTATCTTCTTGCACTGGCGTGCTTTCAAACTGCTAGGTTGGCAGGAGCCGGACCGAGCAACGGGAGCTCACTCCGTTGCGGGGATTCGAACCACCAACCTTCTGATCGGCAAGCCCAAGAGGCTCAGTGGTTTAGACCACAGTGCCACCCGCGTCCCTTGGAGAAACCCTATTGCAGACCTGTGTTAAGAACCCTCCCACCAGGCTATAGATAATCCAGTTGCATCACAAACAGCTAGGTGGAATCTCATATCCTCCAACATTTCTTCCCTATCCATCTGACTGAGTTGCCTCAACCACTCTGGGTGGCTTCCAATATATAAAAACATAACAAAACACTAAACATTAAAAAAATGCCCTGTACAAGGCTGCCTTCAGATGTCTTCTAAAGTCCTGTTACTTATCTCCTTGGCTTTGGGGTCACATAACTCCCTACCCTCCAACATTCCTCTGATGAAAACAGGGGCATTATAAGGAAAAGCGAGACATTCCTGTATTCATTTTTTAAAAAAATAAAATTTATTAGATATTTTATACTTATAAAAAGAAAGATAATAAAAGAAAAACAATACATAAATTCAGCAAACAATACATAAACAATAAAAAGAAGAAAATGAAGAAAATACAATACAATACAACAATACAACATAAGAAAAAAGAACAAAAACACACATCCAAATTTTTGTATCCAAATCTTTCGTTAGCTTATTTCCTCGACTTCCTCGCACCTCCCTTTTTTGTATTCTAGTTCAAATTATTTAGTTCAACAAATCATTTCCCTCTTCTTCAATTTGGTCTATAATTTATCATAACACAATTTAACTTTCAATTTCCCAATTTAACACATTAACACTTAATGTTCATATAATTCTTAATAACCCTTCTGCTAAAACTGTATAACTTCATTCCAATATACTTCTAACATTCATTAATTTTGCAATATTTCTGTAAATATACTTTAATTTTTTTCCAATCTTCTTCCATCGACTCTCCTCCCTGGTCTCGGATTCTGCCAGTCATTTCCGCCATTTCCATGTAGTCCACATTCCTGTATTAATTCAGAAACTGGGAAGGCTTCTGTAATTCCGTGACTGTCCCTGGAAAACAGGGACACTTGGAGGATTTGGAATCTTAATCAGGACTTGATGCTGAAAACACAACACAGTGCAAATTGGTCCTTTGGCATTGCTTCTGGAGTCTGGCTTGTGGATTTTTTCACAGTGGCAGAAATGGCACCAGAGACGCTTGTCCCATTTACGCATGTGCCACTGCTGCCTACAAGCTGCTTCCTAGCAACAGCAGGAGTCATTGCTGCCTTCCACTGGGGAGGCCTTCAGCAGTTAAAATTAAATAGATACAATTAAACACTAAATAGGAATTACAGGCACATGGGGAGTTGGGAGTTATTGATTTGAATTCTACAAGAATAAACAGGAGTCCTGTTTGACTTAGCCAGGATTATATTTCACCACTAATTAAAGTTCAATGGCATAGCGTTTCCTTGAATATAAAGAGAACCTGGCCTCTACGGATTGTTCCGCTAGCAGCAAGGAGACACAGACCTTGCAATCTGATAGCTTGCTCGCTTTTTCCTTGATAATGAAACTGATGCACATTAAATCATGCACAAAGTTGCCGATTCTTCATACATTTACAAATTCCTCAGCCACAATAAATCTGAACTGCTCCGAGCGGAGGAAAATGTTGGTCAGCGACAGCTCGATCTTTGCTTCATTGCTGATTTAAAGCCCAAAGTAAACTTCCCCCTCCCCATTACGCTTGACCTTAGCCATATTAAAACAGTAAATACAATAAAACCGGTTATAAATTGTGCCACTGATGTGATTTAGGGGGATAAATTGCAACCAAAGCGAGAATCTCATCATTCCCTGGGCTCTCGCATTACCTTGGGTGGCTTCGTGAATGTTAAGTACAGCTCGGTTTTTGATGCAAATGTTAAAATAATAAATAACTCTCTCCCCCCCCCCCCCCGTGCCCTAGTAATTCAAGAAGACCCTACTTTGTAAAAACAGCCTGGCAACGTGAAATGGATTTGGGAGTTAACATAAAATTGTTCTGCTTAGTTCCATGTAGAGGTTTTGGGAGGGGGAAAGCTGTGGCATTACTGATGTGATGAGGAAGGATACAGCCAGTGCTTTTTTCTGGGGGGATGCGGGGGTATCCCTAAACATTTTGTGAACCTTTGTACTTTTGTCCATTTACTGTATTTATTTTTCCGGATTTGAACTACAAAATGGTGATTTTCTTGAGTCAAAATGAGAGTACCCCTAAACATTTTTTAAATAGAAAAAAAAGCACTGGATACACCTTTTATTTATTACCTGAAGCACTTTTACTCTGTTTGTTAGCCAAGAAAGCTCTCAGAGCAGCTTACAGATCAACACAATTCCTGCGGGATCCAAGGTACAACTGTATTTGAAAAGGAATTAAACCAAGGAGAGGCAAGGGAGGAGGGGAAAAAGCAAACTCAGGCACCCTTCCTAAATTTACAGATCTGATGTACCATACTTTTCGCTCTATAAGACGCACCAGACCACAAGGCACACCTAGTTTTGGGAGGAGGAAAACAAGAAAAAAAATATTCTGAATCTCAGAAGCCAGAACAGCAAGAGGCATCACTGCGCAGTGAAATCAGAAATCCCTCTTGCTGTTCTGGCTTCTGGGATAGCTGCGCAGCCTGCATTCGCTCCATAAGACGCACACACATTTCACCTTACTTTTTAGGAGGGGAAAAGTGAGTCTTATAGAGCAAAAAATATGGTAATTGCTGCTGCTAGCTGACAGATGAGGGAGAAGAAGCAAAGGCAGCTGGCTTCTCATTCCAGCAATGGAATAACCCTGCTTCCCTACTCTCCTTCTCTGCATGTAATGAAATGTCTATCGATAGCTATGGACGTATATTTGTACCCAACCTTTCTTCAGTGAAAGGTCATGCCATTTCATCCTGGAACAAAGGAACTTCAGGTACCACCCAAACCTCGGTTGGCAGTCATTAACAGAGCTGTGGGGTCACCAACGCACTCACAGCCCTGCCACTCATGCCGGTGCCTGAATTCAGCCTGATGCCATCATGTGACACAGCAGGAGGCTGGCCAGCTGGGGTCCAGCAGAATGTTCAGCAGGTGGAGGCCAGCAGGGCTGGGTGAAGGGACCCAATCCGAGCCCCCAAGCTGGGCTGAAAGGAGGGATGGTTTGCAGTGCATGATGGGAGTGAGCAAATCTCCAGTTCCTCTGAGTTAAGCACATACAGTGGTACCTTGGGTTACAGACGCTTCAGGTTACAGACGCTTCAGGTTACACACTCTGCTAACCCAGAAACAGTACCTCGGGTTAAGAACTTCGCTTCAGGATGAGAACAGAAATCATGCGATGGCGGCGCAGTGGCAGCGGGAGGCCCTATTAGCTAAAGTGGTGCTTCAGGTTAAGAACAGTTTCAGGTTAAGAACGGACCTCCGGAACGAATTAAGTTCTTAACCTGAGGTACCACTGTACACATACCAGTTGACTTTGCTTCAGGTTGGATCTTCAAGATGGACTTCTATGATATGCAAGATTGTTACCTCCAAATTGGGTGGGATGTGCATGTAGCACATTTTTAAGGGGTTACCTTAAATTCCACGGGGGAGTGACCGGGTGCTTGCATTGCTTCTCTGCCTCAGAAAACCTGCCCTTCTGAACTGATCCAGGGATTGTGAGCCACATCATGTGTGAAGGTTGTTATAGATCAATAAACAGTAGTGAGTTTTACATTTAGGGAAGAACATCAGCCCAACTAGAACAGACAGAAAGTCCATCCAGTCTAGCATCCTATTTTCACAGTGGCCAACCAGAGTTCCGTGGGGCACTTGCAAGAAGGATCTGAGCGTAGCAGCTGGTACTCTGAAACATATGGCCTCCAATGATGAGGGAGAACATACACCCCATGGCTAGTAACCGCCAACAGATTTGTCTAACCTGGTTTTAAATCTGTCCAAATTGGTGGCCATGATTGCATCTTGTGGCAGTGACGTCCAGCAGTGGCGTAGCGTGGGTTGTCAGCACCCGGGGCAAGGCAAGTAATTTGCGCCCCCCCGCTGCACTGTCCCTCCCCCAGATAGTCCCTCGCTCTCTCTCCGCACCGCACCGCACGCCTGGCACCCTCCCCTCCACAGTGGGCGGCGACCCGGGGCAAGGCAAGTAATTTGCGCCCCCCCCGCTGCACTGTCCCTCCCCCAGATAGTCCCTCGCTCTCTCTCCGCACTGCACCGCACGCCTGGCACCCTCCCCTCCATAGTGGGCGGCGACCCGGCGGCTCGGATCGGATTCGCACAGCCAGCACTGCAGTGAGAGAGAGTGAGTGAGCCAGGTAGGGGCAGAGAGCTGAGAGTGCGAGCGCGCCCCCCCCCAGATGTTGCGCCCGGTGCGGCTGGCCCCCCCTGCACCCCCCACGCTACGCCACTGACGTCCAGAGTTTACGTATGTCCTTTTCAGCTCTGAAAGATCCTTTTTCAGGTGGCCAGAGTTATACGTCACATTCCAAGTGCAGTCGCTTCATAGATCAATGGACACAGGATGCAAGCTTGCTTTTATGAACATGATATGAAATTAGCTGTTCCCATACAAGCGTAAGGCAATGAGCGATATTACTAGATGGGTTGGGAGAGTGATGGTGGAAACATTCCTGATTTCTTTGATGTGGTTGCCACACCTAATTATCCTTTCCACCTGTGTTTCCAAATGGAAGAGTGACTCTCCCTGAGCTGAGCCAAAGTTTACCTCTCCTTAAGCCAGGAGATCAAAGTGTCTTTCTTATATCAAGAGGACAGAGTGCTTAAACAGTGCCATGGCATCCCTTGGGCTGGGATATTATGACATCCTGTGGGAGGCACTAAAAATTGGATGAAGTGAAGTTGCTCTTAATAACAGGCTTGAGGGAATGATATATAGGGAAAAGTTAAAAGCTGAATGCCTGCACTTTATCTACAAGACACACCGCATACACTCGAGTGTAAATAACGCTGGGGAGGCAGACAAGTTATGTAACATTAATAAAAGAGAGAGAGGCCACGAACAGATGCCTTTCCCAATCTGTTACCTGAATTAAACAACAGCCCACATGGAACAACATTTACATTCTTTCCTTCTGGGGGTGTTTTTGCATTGTCAGCACAGGGGGGCTTCAGAAGACGAGCGATTCTGAGGAAGGGTGAAAGAAGGTGTAAACTCTCAGCAAGTGTAAAAAGATGTGGGTATGGGTGTTTTGTCTTGAAATTACTACTACTACTACTACTAATTTGATTTATTACACACTCTTCACCCTAAGTTCCCAAGGCAGGTCCCCCAAAATTAAAATACAACAATAAAAACAGCTCAAGACAAATCACAGTCATAAGAATAAGGTGAGTTCTGAATAAATACATTTCAACGGTCAAAGGTAAGGGCAAACAGGTTCATCTATGTAACTTTAATTTATACTAGACTTGTAAATAAGAATGTCCTTGCAGATCAGATCAAAGGGCCATCAGTAAATGCATGCTCATTTAATAAACATGTATATGGTAAAGAAGGTAAAAACATGTTTATACTTCTGTACTTACACCCAAATCCTGTTTGGAATTCATAATATTTTTATCCCATCCTTCCTCTTCCCTCGAGGGTGGTGTACATGCACACTTAATTTTATTTTCACTACAACCCTGTAAGGTAGTTGAGAAATGGCGTCCGATGCAACGTCACCTAGTAAGCTTCATGGCAGAGTGGGAATTTAATGCTGAGGCCACTCCAGCACTTTACTCCACGGCACTTGCCCTTCAGGGGGGCCTCCTACAAAATGTAGCATGGAGGCTTCCTGTTCTGGGTTCCAGCCAGCCAGGCTCTTTTCTAAGATACAGTGGTACCTCTGGTTAGGAACTGAATTCATTCCGGAGGTCCGTTCTTAACCTGAAACCGTTCTTAACCTGAGGTACCACTTTAGCTAATGGGGCCTCCCTCTGCCGCCACACCGCTGCCACATGATTTCTGTTCTCATCCTGAGGTAAAGTTCTTAACCTGAGGTACTACTTCCGGATTAGCGGAGTCTGTAACCCGAAGTGTTTGTAACCCGAGGTACCACTGTATTCCATTCCGTAGTTTTCATGCACCCTCCCAAGTCCCCAAGAGTCGTGCAGTATTTTGTAGCATCTGAGCATGCTCAAGCCTCACTGGGCTGTTCTTTGGGGTCTGAAAATTATTTTTTATTTTCACGCAGTTGCATTGCTTCCTCTGGTTAATACGCTGGCGAATTATATGTTTGCTTCTTTCTTTACTTCCATCTGCATAGGTCAAGAGAAGGGAACCTGTAATCTTTCCAGATACGGTTGGACCACAACTTCCATAATACTTGACCATTTGCCACGCTGCCTTTGGCTGATGGGAGTCATAGGATGGCAGTGGTGCTGGCGATCCCCGACTTAAATGAGCGAGTGCCATTGACTGTGCCTGGAGAGGGGCTTTGCTGCAGAAGCTTCCAAAGAACCAAGGCAGATGCAAAAGTAATTCCTTCTTATACAAACTTTGTAATGCCTGCACATATTCATTTGAGCGCTGCTTTCTCCCTCTAACGTGATTGAGCCTCTACCTCTAATGTGCTGAGTCTTCAACAAGAACGAAAAAACCCCCAGAGATAATCTCCTGGCAGCATGATTGAATGCACCAAGAAGTTCTAATTTCCCTGCTGTTTTCTTACGCTGCATGTTAATTACTGAGCGGCTGGCATCAGGATCCTCGTTGCTTCCCCGTAAAAGTAATGGTGTGCATTCAGTTCTGTGCTCTTACTGGCTGAGGCAGAACCCCCTCTCAGGAAAAGACGGACTGTAAAGAGCACTGGATCAGACCAGTGGCCCATCGAGTCCAGCATCTAAAATACAGATGTGCTTTTACTCTCGCAAGATTGAATGTACAGTGGTGCCTCGCAAGACGAAAAGAATCCGTTCCGTTTTTTCGTCTTGCGAAGCAAGCCCATTAGCGGATTAGCGCTATTAGCGGTTTAGCGGCTATTAAAGGCTTAAGGGATTAGCGGATTAGCTGCTAAAAGGCTATTAGCAGCTTAGTGCCTTAGAAAAAGGGGGTGGGGAGCGAAAAAAAATCGCAAGAATCGCAAGACATTTTCGTCTTGCGAAGCAAGCCCATAGAGAAATTCGTCCTGCGAAGCGCATTGAAAAATGGAAAACCCTTTCGTCTAGCGGGTTTTCCGTCTTGCGAGGCATTCGTCTTGCGGGGCACCACTGTACTGTATTGCACTCGGCTGTACTTGAGGGATGATTCCAACAGATTCCACACAAAAAACGCTTATGTCCCTGTGGAGATGGCAGTCCCGAATTGGTTGTGCTTGCTCTTCTGGCTTGCCCTCTTTATAAAGACTTGAGGAATGAGATTATCACCCCCCTTTAATTGTCTATTCCAGGTAGCCCAAGAACTGCCACAGTGTCCTTTCTCTTGGCAGATCAAGATGAGCAGGTGACAGCAAAGGTTGCAAGGTTTTTAGTTGGGGCAATCAGAATAAGATCCACTATTTCTTATTCTGTCCACAAATGAGAACATTTTGGAGGTCCCAGATCGCAAGGTGGTTAGATTGGTCTCAAATAGGGCCAGGGCCTTTTCAGTACTGGCCCTGACTTGATGGAACCCTCTAATCACAAGAGACTAGGGCCCTGTGGGACTTGACATCTTTCCGCAGGGTCTGCAAGACAGAGCTGTTCCACCTGGCCTTTGGTTTGGACTCAGTCCGACCCTTATGTTTCCCTCCCCTTATGGTCTTGAAATATCGGCTACTTTTAAAATGAGGCTGCCTTTTAAATTGCATTTTAACCTGTATTTTAAATTGGTTTCCCCCCCATCATGTTTTTTACTGTGGTTCTATTGGTGTTAGCTGCCCTGAGCCTGGCTCTGGGTGGGGAGGGCAGGGTATAAATAAAATTTATTATTATTATTAGACTGTTGATTCAAAACCCTAAAATGTATTTTATATATTGACTTTTTATTTTTATTATTTGTATATCATATTGTTGTTTTATTGCTATGGCTGATGGCTGACGCAAATCGAGATTCATTCATTCATCTATCTATCCATCTACTCCAGCATCCTTTTTCTCACAGTGGCTCAACTGCTGCCTCTGGGAAAGGATTTGCCCATCAGGAGATCCAAGGAATGCCATCCATTCAGATCTTCGTAATTGCATATCTCCTGTCTGAACTATTGGCTTTCCCTCTAGGGCAGGCTGCCTGATGCCCTCTAGATATTTTGCACAACAATTCCCATCAACCTCAGCCAGCATGGCTCACTGTCAGGAATGATGGGAGCTGTAGTCAAACAGCACTGAGAGGCTGCCAGATTGGCTTCCTTTGCTTTAAGATGACACATTGCAACAGGGGCAGGATACTGGTGGCCCTTCAGACATTGCTGGGCTAGGATCCCTGATTGTTTGCTATGTTGGCTGGGCCTGAGGGGAGTAGCTCTTGCTGACAGCAAGTAAGAGCAGAGATTACATTAGGGGAGAGGCTGAACATACTCTGTTCTTGCCAGCACTTTGGTGGAATTGCAAACTTCTCGCAATAAACAACACTCTGCAAGTTTGAGTGTTATTTGAGTAGAAAATAGCACACTGCCTAATTTTTGACCCTCTTTCTCCTAATTTAGACTTCCATCCAAAGACAGCAGTATGATAAATAATTTTGCTGTGATGTGGTGTGTTTTTGGTTTTTTTTAAAGTGTAAGGAGCAGCTGCAAGATCTCCCAATCACTACTGGGGAACATGGCATGCAAGGAGCAGGGCTTAACCCTTTCTTTGCAGACTGTGGTCTCTGGTCGTTCTGTTCAGCATGGGAGAATAGCTGCCATTGCTGATAGTCAACAGCAGCTTCCATCCCATGTCAACAAGAAATGCCAAACCATGTGGGATAACCAGCCTCATGTAACCAATGCACAAAGGGGTTAATATGATAGAGTAAGCTGACCTGCCAGGCTTAGCAAGGTCATTTCCCTACTTGAGAAGCTCAGCGTGCAAAAAGGTCTGATCCGGTTGTTCCAACCTCAAACTGCATAGCTCTTACAAGCCACTCTTGTGTTCCTATACCAATCATTTAGGAACTTTCACCACTGTAACTAAGCTAACACTGCCTATGATATCTAACTGATGTGTGGAAAAGCACATGAACCTGACCTTTGTACAGTTTGTAAGTAAACTGTTTTAAACTTACCAAATTTGTGGTCTTCTCTATGCTAAGGGAAGAAGGAAGTTTTGGAACTTACAAGGGTATATGTTAATGTTCTAGTTCCATGCTTTACTTTGCTGCATATTTTATTATTTTAAATCTCTGCTGGGGTTCTCTCACTAAAGAGTCCTTGCCCCAAACTTGGATCTTGGCATCCAGGAATTCTCATTTTCTTAACCTATTTTTCCTTGCCACCAACAAACCACACACCTAACCTAGGCCCCACCTGCACTATACATTTAAAGCAGCATCAAGCCACTTTAAACAACCTTGACTTCTGCCCCCAAAATCTGGGGAAATGCAGTTTGTTAGGGATGCTAAGGAGACCACCACTGTCCCCACAGAGATACAATTCCAGAGTGGTTTAACCGTTGATTCCTCTTTGCAGGTGCCTCTGGAAATTATAGCTCTGTGAGGGGAACAGGGTTCTCTTGACAACTCTTAGCCCCTCTAACAAATGATGGTTTTCAGGATTCCTGGGGATGGGTGGGTGGGGGAAAGCATGACTGTTTAATGCAGTACGATACTGCTTTAAATGTATAGTGCAGATGGGGGCCTTAGTGAGTAGTTTGGTTCTTAGTTTGTCTACATATAGCAAAACCTGATTCCAAAATTGGGCAAAAAAGGGCACATCTGAGATAGGCTCCCAGTAATGTACATATATAATCTTAAAAATGCTACATTTTAAGCATTTTAATTTTTTATTTAAGTGTGTGTGTGTGTGTGTGTGAGAGAGAGAGAGAGAGAGAGAGAGGGAGAGAGAGAGAGAGAGAGAGAGATTCTCTCATCCCCTTTTCAACAGCTGAATGTGCTTTGCTGTGCAAATAATCACAGTTTGTGTTGGTTTTCTACAGGAATATTCAATTATACATGGCAAGGGCGCACCTCTGCCTTGCCTAAGCCACCTCCTCCCCTGACATGCTGGAATCTGGGTTTTCACCTATGCCTGAAGCCCTCTCAGAGAAGGCCTCTTTGCACACATTGCCATCCGAACCAGAAAACATCTTCCTTAGTGGCAACCTAACCTCCAAGCCAGTCTGTTGAACTGATGCAAAAACAAATGACTCTATCTCTCTTTCGACTGGATTTGCTGTCAGAAAGCATGCCTTAACTTGAGTTGAAATGTTTAGGCCGATGCCATCAAACCACTTAATTATCTGGGAGCAATCCTGCCAAAGCCAATGGAGCTACTCTGGAGGAACTCACCACAGTCTTCTTAGCTAATCTGATTAAGTCGCTGCATTTGTTAGATCCAGTCAATATATTGTATTTTAGCTGTCCAGGGAGCAGCTGAGGTATATTGCAGATGCTGAGTTGACAAAGCTGGCCAGCTCAGGTCTAAAGGAAGTTGGATTCAGTTAGGAAATATGTGTGGATATTCATCTAGTGGCAGTTCACAATAGCTGAATCTAAGGGTTCAAACTCCAACAACAACAACAACATTATTTATACCCTTCCCATCTGGCTGGGTTTCTCTAGCCACTCTGGGCGGCTTACAGAATATATAAAACATAATAAAGTATCAAACATTAAAACGTTCCAATACAGGGCTGCCTTCAGATGCCTCCTAAAAGTTGTGTAGTTCTTTATCTCCTTGACATCTGATGGGAGGGTGTTCCACAGGGAGGGCGCCACTACTGAGAAGGTCCTCTGCCTGGTTACTGTAACTTCACTTTTCACAGTGAGGGAACCAGCAGAAGACTCTCAGAAGTGGACCTCAGTGCTTGGGCTAAGCAATGGGGTGGAGACGCTCCTTCAGGTATACTGTTTAGGGCTTTAAAGGTCAGCACCAACACTTTGAACTGTGCTCGGAAACGCACTGGGAGCCAATGAAGATCCTTTAGGGCTGGTGTTATATGGTGCCGGCAGCCACTCCCAGTCACCTGGATTAATTGTACTTTCTGAGTCACCTTCAAAGGTAGTCCCACATAGAGCACATTGCAGTAGTCCAAGCGAGAGATAATCAGAGCATGCACCACTCTGGCGAGACAGTATGCAGGCAGGTAGGGCCTCAGTCAGCGTACCAGATGGAGCTGGTAGACAGCTGCCCTGGACACAAAATTGACCTGTGTCTTCATGGACAATTGTGAGTCCAAAATGACTCCCAGGCTGTGCACCTGGTCCTTCAGGGGCACAGTTACCCGTTCAGGACCAAGGAGTCCTCCACACCTGCCTGCCCCCTGTCCCTCCAAAACAGTGCTTCTGTTTTGTCAGGATTCAACCTCAATCTGTTAGCCTCCATCCATCCTCCAGCTGCCTTCAGACACTCCGATTTGAAGGAGAGGTAGAGCTGGGTATCATCTGCATACTGGTGAACACCCAGCTGAAACCACCTGATGATCTCTCCCAGCGGCTTCATATAGATGTTGAAAAGCATTGGGGGAGGGTGGAACCCTGAGGCACCCCACAAGTGAGAGTCCAGAGGTCTGAACACTCATCCCCCAACACCAGTGCTCCCAGCTTTCAACTCCTTTAGACGGTTCAGAAGGATGTCATGGTCAATGGTATCAAAGGCTGCTGAGAGATTCAGCGGGACCAGGAAACAGCTTTCACCTCTGTCCCTAGCCTACCAGAGATCATCGACCAGGATGTTTAGGAGGCAACATCTTGGAGTAAATGGACATTTTGGCTGACCCAGAAGTGTTCCACTTTTCTACATTTGCAGGTGATGCAATCATAATACAGTAGGGGGAAGTGGCTCAGATCACACCCTTTCACACGAGACCCCTTTCTTCTGATTCCAGATATGCAAGGCTGATTGCCAGAAACTCGCTAATGAGGAAAATGCCCTTTGCGCATGCTCAATGGCACATCATTATTTATGACTGCGTATGGCCCTGGGATGATGCTGGGGAAAGAATTTGAGGCTGAGATTTGGCTCAAATTAATTTCCGATGTTTATGAGGGAAAGGTGATGATGATTTAGCAGAGAAGGTATTCTCAATCACTCTAGAAGGTAGATACGTCAAAGTGAAATATTTGAAGGAGGAGAGTTGTAGGGGTGTGGTTTGATGGTTAACATGCTGGCCACCCTGGGAGTCTTGGGTTCAAATTCTTAGTCACAAAGCTTACTGGGTGGCTGTGACCAATTGCCCTCTCTCAGCATGAGCGACCTCACAGGATTGTTTTGAGAGAAAACAGTGGGAGACAGATTCACATATGCTAGTTTTTTTGAGGAAGAGTGGGCTAAAAATGGAATGAATGGGTAGATAACAGCCTTCACAAGATCCTTAGTTATGAAGGGACCACAGTCCCATGCAGACTGGGGTGCATATTCTATCAAAATGTGTGTGAAACATTTTCTGTGAAACTTCCACAGATTTGGAGGTCAGCGTGTACAGGACAGCACACATTTTGTCGTGTCGCCCCCCCCAGTGGGCAACTCAGTGGGGTCTCTATTTACTTTTGCAAATCTAAAAGCCACTGTATCACCAAGGGACAGGCAAAATAGGAAACACAAGACATAGGGCCACCCAAACTGAATTACAAACAAGGACTTTCAGAACTGGGTGGAGGGATGTCAAAAGTTGGGTGACAAAGCACTTGGTCGCTCTTTCGCCATCTATTATGTCCAAAAAGCAATTGCCTTTTTAAAGGGGTCTATTTTCCTTGCTTTATCTTCTGAGCAGGAATTTGTGGCTGCTAAATTTAAACAGATAAAACACAAGCAGGTGATTTTCTGAAGGAGTATTAGCCTCCGTCGTAAAAACCTTCCCGGGAAATGGAGGGCTTTTATTAAACGTAATATAAAGCGACAAAGGCGACCTTGTGATGGCCGAGGGGGCAATACCTTGGAGAGACACATTGATTCTCTCATCTGCCTTACAAAACGGACACCTCCCTCCCATTTTTAGGGCGGGGGAGGCGCGGGGGGGGGGGAGTTATGCTGCACCACAGTAGCAAAAGTTCTCCCTCCAATACCTCATGCCACTAGGCCTTTAAACCAGCCCCACTTGAAGGTGCAGGATGGATGGATCTGCTGATTCTAGTTGTCTCAGTTTTTCTTTTCTCCAAACTTCAGTTATCCGCATTCCTCCTTCTGTTTGCATATTTTCTGTTGTGGGGATTAAATTAGGAGAAGAACTACGTTCACCGCCTTGCGCTCCTGGGAGAAAAAGGTGGGATATAAATGAAACAAATAAACAAACAAACAAAGGAGTGGCTCAATGGGTAAGGTCTATGTTATGTACTGAGTTGAATAGGATCCAAAATACAGCAGTCTGATTGGTCCTAGAACAATAGGCTTCAGAATGCAGCAGTCTGATTGGTCCTAGAACAATAGGATTCAGAATGCAGCAGTCTGATTGGTCCGCAGGAGCCACCCAATCCAACTCCGGGTGGAAGTGAATCCGCAACCTGATTGGCCTACAGGAGAATCCCAGAATTAGCCAATCACGTGGGGCCCATTGTGTAAATAATGTATATAAAGCAGACATTTCGGGGGAACTTCCATTCCTCACTACTCTGAGCTGAATAAAGAGCATGAAATCCACACTCGACTCTGAGTATATTTCAGTCTATGGCACTGGTTGTTGCAAACCCTCTCCCTCCAAAACAGGGGGAAATGTGGGGAAATGGCTGCCCCATGTTTGGCTGCACTGGACCCATTCATTCGCTTTCAATGCCACATCTGTTTCCTCCTGTTGAAAGTGGCTGCTGTGGATGTTGCTGGGACATCATGCTGACAATCTCAATAGTCTCTCTCTCTCGCTTTAAAACATTATTGCTTTTCCTTTGGTGTCTAACTAGGCACTCATACTTTATAAAACCCTTAATTGGGTGAGAAGCCTAATAACACGGGGGTCGGCAGCAACCCACACCTCGCCCCTTATTCTCGTAATAGACTCCCACTAAAATAAAATAAGGCTTAATAAAACTTCCACTTGAAAAACTCATTTGCTTGGGCTATTGATTTAATTAGCGCAAGTCTATTTGTTTTTATCACCAGCCGTGGTGCTTCAAATGCAAAAAGTAGAACGTCTAAAAAAGTGAGCCTGAACAACTTGCCATGGCTGGGTCCAGGCAGGACTGGTCTTCTTGGGGGGCTTTGCACTTGGCCCCCTGTTTTCAAGCAGCCCCCACTGCTTTTTTTTTATGCTCATCAACCCACTGTTGTTGTTACTTTTAAAGAAAATGATCTTGCTGCAGCCGACACCAGAATATCGTTCGCTCATCGCACTTTTCTAGCCAGTGAGAAGCTCCACAAGTGCAACACTGACTCACTTTTGGTTCTGGATTTGGAAAGTCACTAGAGGTTTACTGGCATTTTGCAACATCAGAATTTATTTGCAAGCTGGCAGGGTAATCATAGGTGGAGGCCAGCTTAAACACTCTTAGCAGGCAGCCAAAGTCCACTACTCCTACTCCAGGTCTCTAGGGGCAACACCTTAACACCTTAAGGTGGTTCCAGAAGCCAAACACAGCTCTCTGCTTGCATCCTTCTTAGTCTTTGTCTCAAAACCCTCAATCTCTCTTTGTTATGTACTGAAGTTCTCACCCTGGGCCAGCAGGGGGATACTGTAGATAGTTATGCAAATAAGGGATCGAAAGTGACGTTCAGTGATTGGATAGTTTTAGAAAATTGTTACAGTTACGTTGTACTGGAGCTCTATATAAGCAGGCTGACTGAACCCTTCAGTTCAGTTCTGTTCTGGCCTGTGAATAAACAGGAGCTGTTTGAAGAATCGCTGTGTCGTCTGATATGTTCACCCACAACTTAACACTCTTCATGTACAGACACCTGCATAATCTCACGCTTAGCTGGGGAGAGAAGGTCTTCCCTCTTCTTTGACGAGTTTTTCCTATGCCAAACCATTTCCCAAATGTCTGTAGATCAAGAAGCAATTGTGGAACTATTTAGTTCCAGGGTGTGACTGGCCAGCAGGCTGGAACAAAGCTAAGCAGCACCACTGGCCTGGCCCAGTCCAACTTTCCAGTCTTATGCCAATACTGTGCTTGCTGCAGCCTGGTGGCTAAGCTCTGTTCAGTTATTTAGGAAACAGGGCAAAAGAATGCATGCAACAGGAATGCGGGGATGAACCCATGTTGTAGGATGAACTTCTCCAGTGAGGAGCGTGCCGTACTACTGTCGGATCCATGCAATTTAGAACCCCGGCTATGAAGCCTGAGATTGCAATCCTAGCTGCACTTACCTGTGAGTAAGTCTCACTGAAGTCAATAAGGCTTCCTTTTGAGCAGGCGGACGCAGAGTTGCACTGTAAAAGGGAAGGGCTGTAGCTCTGTGTTTGCTTGCAGAAGGTCTCCTTGTCTGAAACTCAGCAAGACCATGCTGAGTATTTTAGTATTCTGTTGGAAGCCGCCTAGAGTAGCTAGGGTAACCCAGCCAGATGGGCGTGATATAAATAAATTAATTATTATTATGATTATGATTATTATTAGCTGGATGGGCCAATGGTTTGATTTGGTACAAGGCAGCTTCCTAAGTAAGAGGCGATGACTCAGAAAGCGCCTAGTTCCAATCACTGCCTTTAACTAGGGGGTCAAGCCACTCTCTCTCGGACTCATTAACAGATGCCTTGCAGCAGGGATGGGGTACCTGTGACCCTCTAAATCAGGCTTCCTCAAATTCGGCCCTCCAGATGTTTTTGGCCTACAACTCCCATGAGCCCTAGCTAGCGGGACCAGTGGTCAGGGATGATGGGAATTGTAGTCTCAAAAAACATCTGGAGGGCCGAGTTTGAGGAACCCTGCTCTAAATGTTGTTGGATTCCAACTCCTGCCAGCCCCAGCCAGCCTGGTCAGCCTGGTCAGGTATGTTGAGAACTGTAGTCCAACAAGACCTGGAGGGCAGCAGATTCTCCATCCCTGCATTTACAGGGTTGCATTGAAAGGGCAATATACTATTCCTCCTCTTATGCTACCAGTTTATGCATGATGTTCATGGTTGGGAAGGGAAGAGAGCCAGTGTGGTGTAGTGGTTAAGAGCGGTAGACTTGTAATCTGGGGAACCGGGTTCGCGTCTCCGCTCCTTTACATGCAGCTGCTGGGTGACCTTGGGCCAGTCACGCTTCTCTGAAGTCTCTCAGCCCCACTCACCTCACAGTGTGTTTGTTGTGGGGGAGGAAGGGAAAGGAGAATGTTAGCCGCTTTGAGACTCCTGAAGGGGAGTGAAAGGCGGGATATCAAATCCAAACTCCTCCTCTTCTTCTTCTTGGGTGTAGCTGCTGATATGCATATCAATGTCCTCCATTCAACTCACGTTAACAGAACCATTTTGACATTTGGAAGTAGTTTTCTATAGTCTTCTGGCTATAATTCAAATTACTGGCTGGGCTCTGCATTTTCACAGTCCCATTCCACTTACTCCCGCCATGTTTGATCATGTGAGATAGATCGAGGGTATGTTCAAAACACTACCTCCTGTGCAACTGGGTTCAAACTGCAAGGGCATGTAGCCAGCGATTCCCAGGGATTGTTCTCAATCATTGGCATGCCCTGCCCTCCCTTTTCATTTATTTCAAATATAAAAGTATCCAATTGATCACCATTGACAAATCTTACGCAGATCTGAGCTACTCGGTCTTTTATTCTCCCATCTGTTACAAGCTAATTTCATGGCTCTGGCACGCAATTAATAATTAACTCCTGCAAATAAGTGGCCTTCTACCATTTTTATTACACTTCCCATTGCAATGGAATTTCTGCAGCCTTGATCAACACTATTCCTCAGACTCTTTTTATTTTGACATTACAGGGCTGTGCATGGACTTGCCTCAAAGAAGAAATACTTGACAAGGGCCTGGTTGGTTGATTTTGCTGGATCAACATTGTATAATAGAGTGGGCAATGGACAGGAACTTCGGTCACTAGGATATGAGGACATGAGAGTCTTCAATGCCTGGGACTGATGGTGCTCAGTGTGGGATGGGACTAGGTAGGATGACATCCTAGGCCTTTTTAGCCAGACCTAAAACCATCCCAGGGACGCAGGTGGCGCTGTGGGTTAAACCACAGAGCCTAGGACGTGCCGATCAGAAGGTCAGCAGTTCGAATCCCCGCAACGGGGTGAGCTCCCATTGCTCGGTCCCTGCTCCTGCCAACCTAGCAGTTTGAAAGCACGTCAAAGTGCAAGTAGATAAATAGGTACCGCTCTGGCGGGAACATAAACGGCGTTTCTGTGCGCTGCTCTGGTTCGCCAGAAGCGGCTTAGTCATGCTGGCCACATGACCCGGAAGTTGTACTCCGGCTCCCTCGGCCAATAAAGCGAGATGAGCGCCGCAACCCCAGAGTCAGCCACGACTGGACCTAATGGTCAGGGGTCCCTTTACCTTTACTAAAACCATCCCACTTTCTTTCAACAGACAACCATCTGGCCTCATTTGCAACCAAAGCACCCCACATCCTTTCCCCAGGTTTTGGGGTGTCCCTGTCCTTCTCCCTGCCCCAGCTGCAAGGGGCACTTGCTTGTTCACCAGTCTTCTCTCTCTGGGCAGCGATGCAACACAGAGGAGGGGACATATCTATATAAGACTGTTGAAACCTCCTATGTGCCTCAATGTTTACTGCTGATGTTGGCTACTTCTTCTACTTCTCTTTCTGTATGCCATTTCTTCATACTTTTAAAAAAAGTCTATGAGAAAAGTCAACAAAGAAAACAGAAGAGTCAAACACAACTGTTTGGTATTTCTTTTTGGATTTCTTCTGTACACAAGAGATTCAAGACAATACAACGTAGAGCTCTCACATTAGTGTCCAGTTTGTGTGCCATTATCCAAGAGTGCCTTTCTGCTGGAGTACGTGTGGGGGGGGAAGTTGATAACTGTGTTCCTTAGCTCTTGCACATAAAATAAAGCCATTCCACATATCATAAAAGTCACCCGATTGCTTATTGATTCTGTGTGCTTTAATTTTATTATTCACTTTCTCCATCAACGTGACAAACCACAATTGCTGGTACCAGTCTAACATCACCTGACCTGGACTCCCAGTGCTTGACTTGCATTAGTATGACATCTGTTCAATACCAGACTGTGATTCCCCCCCCCCCAACCAAAAGAAGTGCTTGTGAAAAGTTGCCAGCATTTTAGTGTGACTGTCTCCTAATTTACACACATTTTTTTAAATGCAATGCTGCATAATGTACACATCTGCACACTTGCAGCCTTGGTTACAACTTCTTATAAAGACAGGGACTTGCGGCAACATTGCAATGTCAGCCTTTCGCTATTGAAATCGGGAAGGTCAGGGGAAACCTTGCAGATTCAGCTTTTCTTTGGTCCAACACCATCCTTTTAAAGCGATGGGAAAGGAAGCCAAACTTCTGAGCTGAGGAATTCATTCCGCGAGTTGTCCCCTTCATCACAATCAAACCAGATTTCTATTAAATCCCTCTCTATGCTTGACTGCTCATGCTCCAGTGGCTGTTTCCAACAATTACATCAAAATTGGCCTTTTTCTCTTCTCCTCCAGTCCTCATTGCGATGACCCTTCTAATCAGTACAATATCCGCTGGATATAACTAACTGCAATCCACACACTTAATCTTAAAATGTAATTAAAACAAAGGAGTGTGAAATGAAAGCCCATCAGACAGAAAATCACAGAATTCACTCAAAGAGGCTGTGCCTTTCGCTCGGGGAATGTAAATGTGGGTGGTTATGGAAAGGGCATCTACAGCTAGTTACAAGGCCGGCAGCAAAGCTTTTAACAAACTCTTTCGAAGTTGCAGGTGTCTTAATTTTGCCTGTTTTTCCAATCAAAAAGAAGACAGCTCTTATTTGGGAGAGCTTGTCTTTCCGCCACTCTTTCCAGGCACAGCCTGAGCTTTAAACCTCTGTGTTAAATCACACTGTCTTTTGCTCAGTCAGAGCAAATGGCAATCTGCAGGAAACCCAAATTGATGTTTGCTCTGATTGACAAACACCCTGTGAGGTGAGTGGGGCTGAGAGACTTCAGAGAAGTGTGACTAGCCCAAGGTCACCCAGCAGCTGCATGTGGAGGAGCGGAGACGCGAACCCTCCGGTTCGCGTAATCCGGTTCACCAGATTACGAGTCTACCACTCTTAACCACTACACCACACTGGCTCTCCTCAAGGACCGCCTCTTTCCATATGAACGTACCCAGACCCTGAGATCATCTTCTGAGGCCCTCAAGAGGTCTGGAGGGTGGCAACACGAGAACAGGGCCTTCTCTGCAGTGGTTCCCTATCTGTGGAATGCTCTCCCCAGGGAAGTTCGCCTGGCGCCTTCATTATACACTTATAGGCGCCAGGCAAAAACGTTCCTTTTTAAACAGGCCTTTGGTTGTACTGATCAACATCCCTTATCCTTTTAAAATGTGGCTCTTTTTGGGGGGTATTATTGGGTTATTGCTTTTATTTTTATTTTATACACTGTGATCTTTTTATGTGAACTGCCCTGAGACCTCCAGGTATAGGGCGGTATATAAATTCAATTAATCACCACCACCACCACCATCCTAGCTCAAAGCAAAACAATCTGAGGGTACCCCGAGCTTCTCCACCCAAACACAAAATAAAGACTGGTTCACCAGGGGCAGATAACAAAAGCAAAATGAGTGGTCCCAGGAAACTAAGATAATACAAGTCCTATTCACTTTATCCTTTCTCTTGCCTTTCTCTACCTTTGGCCTACCAGCAGTGGACACCAGCAGGATCGTCCTGCAATGCCTGAGGAGTTCAATTTCTTCCAGAGAAACTGCTTGCAGAGTAATTTCTTCCAGAGTAACTCAGTGAACACGTGAGGACATGTGGAAAGATGGACAACTGTGCTTACACAACTTCCCTCGCAAATGAAAGGCCCCAGTCAGTGAGAAGAGAAGTTCCCAGACTAAAGTTCAGTCGCCTGCCTTGTTTTGATGTAACTTCCACATCGCCGGGAAACACCAGGAACAGAAGGAGTCATCTTGAGCCTGCTCTGGATTTATGAAAGCGGTAAACCTTATTCTGCAGGGTGGCAAAAGGTGAATCGCCATTAAAGCGAATGACCTGGACTCCAAAAGGAGCCTGTCAGGAAAAGAATTGGAAACCTGAAGCGGCTGATCCCCAAATTACAGCTACAAGATTGCTTTGAAAGGGGAAAAGCCCAGAGGCAGAGGCAGAGGTGAAAAGGCGCTGGTGTGCGAGGATTGCAAGGCAGATCCTTCCATTACTTGGCTTGCAAAAAAGAAAAGAGAGCGGGGAAGTTTCAGAAAACCATTAACAGTGATTTAAGTCATGCGCATCAGTGTCTGCTAGACAAAGTGAAATGAGCAGGAATGGTCAGGCCCTCCAACATTTCTCCGATGAATATGGGGACATCCTATTCCACAATAATAATAATAATAATAATTTTATTATTTATATCCTGCCCATCTGACTGGGCTGCCCCAGCTACTCTGGGCAGCTTCCTACAAATATAAAAAACAGTTGAATGTCTTTTAAAGTTTGTATAGTTACTTATCTCCTTGGCTCGGCCATCACATGACTCCATTCCCTCCAACACTTCTCCAATGCACACAGGGACGTCCTAAGGAAGAGTGGGACATTCCAGGATCAAATCAGAAATTGGGATGGCTTCTGTAAATCTAGGACTGTCCCTGGGAAATAGTGGACCCTTGGACGGACTGGGTATGGCGCTCACCTAAATGTGTGGCACTGCTAGACCTAGAGCAGGGATGGGGTCCAGAGAGCCTTCCGGTTATTGAGGGACCACAACGCCTATCATTCCTGACCATTGGCCATGCTGGATGGGGCCAATGGAATTTTTAGTTCCAGAACACCTGAAGGACCACAGGCCACAGATTTCCCATCCTACCTAGAGAGAAATCAACAAATCATCTAATCTAAACATCCGGCTTCAGACAAAGGAACTCATATCTACTACCCTGTGACAGATGCCTGTCCAATCCTTATCTGTAACTATTCAGGCAATAAATCCTGCAGCTTGCCGAAACAGTTTGTTCCACA
The DNA here is from genome assembly GCF_965153285.1 of Podarcis tiliguerta. NCBI lineage: Eukaryota > Metazoa > Chordata > Lepidosauria > Squamata > Lacertidae > Podarcis > Podarcis tiliguerta. The sequence continues at coordinate 48,822,476 of NC_139545.1, read as the reverse complement.
GATTACCTCTGCAATGATGACATGTCTCACCAGGCTAGGGATGGGGGAATATAATGTTCATTCAGTTCTCATGGAAAGGCAAACTTACCTAACTGGGGGTGCCTTACCTATGTGGGGCTTCCCAGTCTTGATGTGTATTTTATAATATTTATAAAACATTTAGAGGGGTTCTTTAAATGTAAGCAGTATATTTCTGATCACTTTGAGATGCCTCCTGGGAAGTGATTCATAAATGAGATTAATACTACCACCAAGAATAATACTAAAATGAATAAACTTGGGAAAAGCCTTCTTTCATTTCAGGGAGACTCACCTGCAAGCATGCCTTCTCCCATTTTGCTGCCCTTTTATTCACCTGGGCTTTTAATGCCTGCTAGACCTCTGCGGGTGGCGCTGTGGGTTAAACCACTGAGCCTAGGGCTTGCCAATCAGAAGGTTGGCGGTTCGAATCCCCGCGATGGGGTGAGCTCCCGTTGCTCAGTCCCCACTCCTGCCAACCTAGCAGTTCAAAAGCATGAAGTGCAAGTAGATAAATAGGTACTGTTCCAGCGGGAAGGTAAACGGCGTTTCCGTGTGCTGCTCTGGTTCTCCAGAAGCAGCTTAGTCATGCTGGCCACATGACCCAGAAGCTGTACGCTGGCTCCCACGGCCAGTAAAGCGAGATGAGGGCCGCAACCCCAGAGTCATTTGCGACTGGACCTAACGGTCAGGGGTCTCTTTACCTTTACCTAGACCTCTGCTGCTGCTCTTTTAAAAACCTGCCCGCTGCTCCTTTGCATTTTCATTTTTAAAAAATGGATTTTAATTCTGGGCTATAAGCTTTGGGAACTGTAAAACTGAAAGGTGGAGGTAGCAAACATTTTATTAAATAGATGCATTTCGTTTGATCCTCTCAGAATATGCTTAGACCAGCCTTACAAAAAACAAAACACCCTATCCTAGATTCCCACACACAGCCACAAAGGGATGGTCCTTTGGCGACCTCCTTCCTATGGTGGTGGGCTCCTCTTTCAGTCCAGTTCCAGAGTATGAAACCTCCTCTACATGGTCACATAAGTGCCTTTCTTACTTGTCACAGGTAAACTGGGTGAGTAACTAGCCAGTAGCAGCACCTGTGTTGTGGTGGAGCTGAGGATTCACCCTCCTGAAACAGGCACCTGTGCTGCTTACCTGGATGGGGCGGAGTGGTGATGCCAAGGCCAAGTAGATGCTCTGGTGGGAGCACTGGATTAGCAGTGATGTTCCTAGGGCAGCTGTGTGCGTCACCACCCAACCCAGCCCTGATCAGGAGAGTAGCAGCTATCCCTAAGAAAGGGTCAGGAGAGCAGTTGCATCTGTACCTGGCTGTTTACCAGCTTGCCTTCTATCCTTGCCAGCAATTGTAGACTGTTGGCTCAGTTCCATTGACCACCTCACGTTAGAGGATGCTGTTGTTTTTCCAGTGGGGCTTACTTCTGACCTGCAATTCTCACAGAGTGCCTCGGTTCGACAGCATTTCAAATGGATATTCCAAGCCCTGCTTTCAGATGAATAATATGCATATAAACGGCAAATTGTTATCATGAGCGGAACTGATGCAAAGCCAATGGCGTGTCACACAATGCGGTTTTATTCCCAGCTAATTTTCAGGAATTGCACAAGATGTTATACACCATTCTCTCTGCAGATGAATTACCTGATCCTGAAGTGAACCCAATGTGATTTGTAGATTTAAGAAAAATAAAAAAAACCCTTGTATTTTAAATTTCTGAAATGTGCATTATTATTACACTGGTTAAACAACAAATGTACCACAAACGTTCAGTACTACAAATAAAAATATTGCCAAGTTCAACATTTCTTTTAGCAGTTCATAAAGTCAGATTTATAGGCTAGTCTTGTTTGTTTGTTTCAGGTCTTCTCTGGCAAATCAATTTTCGAAAATGCTCTTTCCTTCAGTGGCCCATCACCTATCAAAAATATTTATGTCCATTAGGAAAGATACTTGATTACATCTCTAGTAAACTGGACATAGTGGCAGCAGGTTGCTAAATAGACTTCCTTATGCTTCACACTTTCATTCTCTGGTCTGGTGTTTTTTAGTGCTTACTCCAGTGTGGCACTCTCCACGTGTCGTGGACTGCAAATCCCATAATTCCTGATCATTGGCCGTACTGACTGAGCCTGATGCAAGTTGCAGCCTACAACATATGGAAGACAGTCACATAGTGTAGCACTGACTTACTTTCTCTTAAAGCAATTTCCCCCAGAAGTTTTAGTATGCAGTGTTACTGAGTATTCACCCTTACTGTATTAACAACAATCTTGAAAATCTATGCATTCTGAATCACCTCTCAAGTGCTTTCAGATTGGCCTCATCTACATTATTGAGTTTTCTGCTGCTTTTGTTTGCTTTGCTTTATGAAAGTTTATACCAACTGTAGAGGCGATTTGCATAAGGATAAGCCAAGAGTGTTTATGGAATGTTTGCTGGTATAAATATTTTATTATCATTAAGTGTCAGCTCTCCCTTTAACGAGGCTGCTTAACTATTGTGCAAAACTAAATATTGCATCAAGGTACACCAGGGAGCTGGGCCAAAATTAGTTGTTTTTTTTTTAAAAAAAAAGTTTTGCAAAAAGGCAAGAATTTGTGCGGATACATAATTTCTTATTGGTTGAAGTAATTAAGCACATGGTGGAAGTGAGCAATCTGATTAAGATTCTATGGAGGTTTCTAAGCAGAAGTTGCATGTCATCAGCCATGTATGCTTTCATTGAGATTCCTGCATTTCAAGGGGTTGGACTAGATGACCCCAGGAACCCCTTCCAATTCTACAATTCTGTGATTGCACAATTCTAAGAAGGTGCTGTTTTAAGCAAGCTTATGCTTGTGAACTTTCATGACTGCAAAGTTGTGTTATATAACAACAACAACAACAACAACAACAACAACAACAACAACAACCACAGTAGTTTATTATTTCTACCCCGCCCATCTTGGCTGGGTTTCCCCAGCCACTCTGGGCGGCTTCCAACAGAAGGTTAAAAATACATTAAAACTTTAAGGATTAAAATATTAATAAAGGAGAAGAGGTTAGTAAATGAAAGGAGTTAATATTATTAGAAATATGAATTTGGAGAACTGTTATAAGGTGATATAATGAAATTCAGTTAGAGGGGATTCGAGGAAGTCAGTTATCAATGTAATGAGAATTAGGTAGATGAAGAAATAATTTTTCTTTGTTTAGTTTATTGTAGTGTAATGTGTTTTTCTTTGTTGTGTGTTTTGTTATGTCATTTTTGTGATAAATGTGGAAAACCAGTAACATTTTTTTGGGGAAAAATACATTAAAACATCAGTCATTAAAAACATGTGCATAGACTGGATCAGTTTATACACCCGTAATAAGCTAGACCATCTATTACCTAGATATGTCAGAAAATGAACCATGTTTTTATCTGCTATTGCTGAGAGGACAGCTTATTGCTGATGTAAGGACAAAGATCAAAGATAGATCAAAGATCTTTAAGTTTTCTGGATCCAGAAGAAACTGTTATTGGTACCCCAACATGTCCATTTCTCAGAAGAAAAACTGACAGTGCTCAGAATCTTCCTGAATCAGGCAAAACACCTGCACCCTATGCCAGAACAAACACAGACAACCCCCCCAAAAAACCTCAGGCATCCTGCTCCCACAAACAGGCAAAAAGCCCCAAACCTCTAAAGTAAAATTTTAAAAATGGTGGCGTGGGGGAGGGGTCTTGGTGGGCACCAAGAGACCATGTTGGGGACCTCAGCAGTATATGATACTTATAACAGTAGGTGATTCATTTTTTAGCTTTACAGTGGAACCTTGGTTCTTGAACTGCTTAGTTGACGAACAAATCAGCTCCTGAACGCCGAAAACCCAGAAGTAAGTGCTCCGGTTTTTGAACATTTTTCGGAAGCCAAACGTCCGACGCGGCTTCCGCTTGAGCGCAGGAAGCTCCTGCAGCCAATCGGAAGTCACGCCTTGGTTTTCGAATGGTTTTGGGAGTCGAACGGACTTCCGGAACAGATTAAGCTCAGGAACCATGGTTCCACTGTACTCCATTAGCTTATTTGGAGTTGATTTTTATTCACCATTGGCAGATAGTGTATTGCTTATGTAAGTAAGATCTGTTTGCTTTGCTTGACTCAACTGCTTTGCTTTTTCGAAAACAGTGACCACCTCAAGGTCTAGGGTGATCTAGTGCTGGGGTGAGGAGGCTCCCCCCCCCCATTCTCCAGTGCACTCCAGCTCCCATCATCCATGTACAGCCAATAGTAGGGGTCATGTCTATTTGGAATCAGGCTCTAAGGAGCCAGAGTGAGACCACTCTCAGCCTGATGGCTGCAGGTTGTGGAAGAATGGGCCTCGCCACTGAATTTGTGGCTCAGGGTTTGTGTGCAGCATTCACTGCAAACCTTTGAAGAAGGTGAAGCATTAAAAATGGCATCTTGCCACTGTAATGTTCACATTAATGTGATTTAATTAATTTTTATGGTACATTATATAACTTCATGTGTCAAAGTCACACAAGTACAGTAATAAGGCAAGTGGAGTAGAAGGCATTTTTCACTTCATACGTGTATCCTCAATTTTTGGAAGATTGCTCGTAATTCATGTCTTTGCACATGGTAGTTCTCAAGGCGTGGTGAGCCGCGATCGTCTCCTTTAAAATTATTGAACGAATACTCATTCTCTCCCCTTCTGTGCTTTTAATTAATTTTGCCACTCCTCTATCCTCCCTTATTTACATTAGATTTGTTCTCTTTTTACAATCAGGCAGCTGATTGTAAACAAAATGTATGCAATGACTGGCTTGGAGAAAGAAAGCAGAGTCCGAACTATGAGGGTTACTGATTTTTCTAAAAATGCTCAGGATTCTGAACAAGATGCTTGACTTGTAGCAAACGTGACAACTTTGTAAGGTTTTGCGGTTAGGCATTGTTTGACCTATGATGGGAGAGGGGAGGTGTGACCATCACCTGCCCCTCCAAGCTTAAGGGTATTTCATTAAAGGAATCTGGGGGTGTTCATCTTGTCTGAAGCCCGGGGCGGGGCGAGGGCCATGACAAGACCCCGAAGGGAACATCTGGGGGAGCTTGAGTTGGTCTGCATCGATGGGGCTCCCCTTTCTGGTGGTTTACCCTTACTAGACTTCCTGCGCAGTGGGCAGGAGTCAGATATAGTCAGGTCCATTCAAGGCCTAAGCCAATACCGCTCACAGTCTGCAATCAATAAAAAGGTACCCCTGCCCGTATGGGCCAGTCGTGTCCGACTCTAGGGTTGTGCGCTCATCTCACTTAAGAGGCCGGGAGCCAGCGCCGTCCGAAGACACTTCCGGGTCACGTGGCCAGCATGACGAAGCTGCTCTGGCGAGGCAGCACCAGTGCAGCACACGGAAACGCCGTTTACCTTCCCGCTATAAAGCGGTACCTATTTATCTACTTGCACTTAGGGGTGCTTTCGAACTGCTAGGTGGGCAGGAGCTGGGACCGAAAGACGGGAGCTCACCTCGCCGCGGGGATTCGAACCGCCGACCATACGATCGGCAAGTCCTAGGCACTGAGGTTTTACCCACAGCGCCACCCGCGTCCCACCATCAATAAAGTTGTGACCAAAATTTGCCCAATAACACTAACATAATATCTGGTGTCTTATTCTTTACAAGGGGGTGGTTGCAGGGTCTCAACACGCAAATACTTTCTAACCATAAGAGCAATTTGACCATGGAACAGTCTCCCTCAGGAGGTTGTGGACTCTCCTTCCTTGAAGGATTTTAAGCAGAGGTTGGATGGGCATCTGCCATGGATGCAGAGATTCCTGTGTTTCAGGGGGTTGGACTAGATGACCCTCAGGGTCCCTTCCCACCTCCACAATTCTATGTTCTATGATTCTATCACTGCACTACTAGATACTAGTGCATGGACATAGGTGGATGTGCGGATACTTTCAGATTGTCTTGCTTTTCTGCTGCCTGCCCTCCTCTTCCCTCACCTTCTTCAAGGAATAAATATTCACATGAACAGCATCTCTTTTTACTTGTTGGGGGGAAATGTGAATAAATGTATGAAGGCAGTCAATAATTCATTTATCCCGAAACTTGCAGACCTAAAATGGCTCAGAAACCAAAGCTATGATCCTAGGTGGACTTAATAAAGAGCAAGTCACATTGACCTCAGGAAGGCCAGGCAAACATTTGCTCATTGCTTGGGCATAAAATTGCATTCAATAAGTGGCTGCCAATGTTTTTTTTTTTTTTTTGCAGTTTTCTCATACAGCATATGGCACAAAGTAGTCGTTTCAGAAAGAGACTGCTGGGTGGCTATTAAGTGAAATGCGAGCAGATGTGTTTTAACCATAGAATTACAGCTTTATTATTTTCATTTTCATTTTAACGGTTGCATAATAAGCTGGTAAGCAGCCAGAATTATTTAAGTACTGACATTCTATCTACCTATAAGTTATATTTTTAAACTTCCAGGCTGTTTTAGCACTTTTTTTTAAAAAAACAACATCTACTGTTGCTGCTTCAAAAACAAAACACAAAAAAACAAAACACATGTTTCTAAGGTTGGCTTTCCCAACTCAATCCTGGCAGAGAACATTCAGCTGCAATTAAATATTATCTGCATAATATATTTGCACACACAAACACCGGGGACCAATCCCCTGCGCAAGCTGAATATTGGAAGATTCAGAACAGACAAAAAGAAGGACTTCTTCACACAGAGCACAATTAGACTGGGAGATTTGCTAGAACATCTATCTATCTATCTATCTATCTATCTATCTATCTATCTATCATCTATCTATCATCATCTATCTCTATCTATCTATCATCTATCTATCTATCATTATTATCTATCATCATCATCATTATTATCTATCATCTATCTATCTATCTATCTATCATCTATCTATCTATCATCTATCTATCTATCTATCATCTATCTATATCTATCTATCTATCTATCTATCTATCTATCTATCTATCTATCTATCATCTATCATCTATCTCTATCTATCTATCTATCTATCTATCTATCTATCATCTATCATCATCATCATCTATCTGTCTATATCTATCTATCTATCTATCTATCTATCTATCTATCTATCTATCTATCTATCTATCTATCTATCATCGATCTATCTATCATCTATCTATCTATCATCTATCTATCATCTATCTATCTATCTATCTATCTATCTATCTATCTATCTATCTATATCTATCTCTATCTATCATCTATCTATCTATCTATCTATCTATCATCTATCTATCTATCTATCATCTATCATCTATCTATCTATCTATCATCTATCTATCTATCATCTATCATCTATCTCACAACTTGTTGATTTGAATTTCACATTTAATTATATATATATATATAATTTAATATGTATATATTACCCATTATCTAGTACAGTGGTACCTCTGGTTACATACTTAATTCATTCCGGAGGTCCGTTCTTAACCTGAAACTGTTCTTAACCTGAAGCACCACTTTAGCTAATGGGGCCTCCTGCTGCTGCCGTGCCGCCAGAGCACGATTTCTCTTCTCATCCTGAAGCAAAGTTCTTAACCCGAGGTAATATTTCTGGGTTAGCAGAGTCTGTAACCTGAAGCGTATGTAACCTGAAGCGTATGTAACCCAAGGTACCACTGTAATAGGGCAGTATATTCTAATGCAAGTTTTCCCATACAGACAAAATAATGACCATGGAATGATCACGGAATTATCTGACTTTTAATTTACACTGAGTATTAAATGGTGTTGCTTTTGCTTTATGCTCCAAATGTGTGGGATGCCATCCTCGCTTGCAGACATAATGGATATATGATCATTGGCTGATTGAATTATTGCTGCTGCTTTATTCATCCCTTGAGATTTCTGGTTCCTCAAAGGTTTCCAGATTCAGTTGGAAACTCAAAACAAGGACACATGAATCCTGCTAATGACGGATAGCATGGCTGTTTCCAAATGCACTGGATTTATTTCAGTGCCAAGAACAAGGTGATAAAATAGTCCACTTCTTTCATGCACCTGTTTGTGCATAGAAAACAGGCATGGGGAACAGTCTCTCAGAACATGTTTATTCCCGGAGCCTTTTAATGATTAATTTCTGTTGTATGCTGACTTGTTTTATTTCTTATAAACTGTGCTTTTAAAAACGTGAATTATTGTTATTGTGGGTTTTTAATGGTTTTATTGCTGCATTTGTATGCTGCCTTGTAGATTTTTTTAAAAAAAAAAACCAGAGTACAAATGTGTAACATTATTAACAAAAATAAGTTTTGAAATATGCTGCTAGGCTGTAGTTCCCAGTCTTCTTTGTGGGAAACAGTGACAGTTAACATGGTGTAAACCCTGAAGTACATTTGTAGCATATCCCTCCTGTTGGCATAATTGACACCATGGAAGAGGAGTAGAGCATACCCTTTGATTACCAAAGGATCTGGGTTCAGATCCTAGCATCTCCAGAAATGGCTAGGAAAGATTCCCTGTCTTAAATGCTGAAGAGCTGCTGCCAGTCAGTGTTGACAAATACAGGCTTAGATGGACCAATGGCCTGGTTCAATATAAAGATGGCTCTCTATGCTTCTGTGACAAACTACTTCAGCAAGAATTGGAGGTGGGTAAATTAGGGCACGATTGGCATTTCATTGTACCTTGGGCAATAAAGAGACTCCGCTCTCTCATTGTAGAATCTTATTGTTGCAAGCGGATTCTGAGCCTCCAGAAAATTTGCTGTCAGGAGAAAGGGAAAATGAACTAAACAAAGAAATACCTTCATGAAAAGGCTCAGGCTACTGTATCCGAGATTCTGAGTTGGGAAAAAGCATCTTCAGAAAATCCATTATACTCTAATGATCCATAACAACATAAGAGCCTCTTTTGTATAAGAGACAATAGCCTCACAATAGTCTCGTATCAGGACAGACGGCATCTTTTGCTGAAGTGTACTGAGCCTACCTGAATTCGGAGGGAAGAGGTGAAGCAGACAGTCTGAATTTGCTTGCTGCTAAGAATGAATTGATTTGCTGTCTGTTTTTATGAGGAAATTGCATCCGGAGGTGACAATTCTGCTACCACTGCTGTGTGTGTGTGTGTGTGTGTGTGTGTGTGTGTGTGTTCCTGCCTTCCCTCCTATGGTGAAACTGGCATGTAGACAAAATACCGGTAAATGCAATCGCTGAAAACCGATGTTGAATTTCCAGTGGGAAGAAGGCCTTTCTTGGTCCTGGAACAGCTTTTCAAGGGATCCTCAGTTGGTGCCATTTTGGGGGTCCTTTCTTGGTCACAAAAGCCATATCCACACAACTTTATGCTTCCTGAGCCTTTGTTTTTAAACCCATGTTTTTAATTTGGGTTTCATAGACTCATAGAATCATAGAGTTGGAAGAGACCACAAGGGCCATCGAGTCCAACCCCCTGCCAAGCAGGAAACACCATCAGAGCACTCCTGACATATGGTTGTCAAGCCTCTGCTTAAAGACCTCCAAAGAAGGAGACTCCACCACACTCCTTGGCAGCAAATTCCACTGTCGAACAGCTCTTACTGTCAGGAAGTTCTTCCTAACGTTTAGGTGGAATCTTCTTTCTTGTAGTTTCGATCCATTGCTCCGTGTCCGCTTCTCTGGAGCAGCAGAAAACAACCTTTCTCCCTTCTCTATGTGACATCCTTTTATATATTTGAACATGGCTATCATATCACCCCTTAGCCTCCTCTTCTCCAGGCTAAACATGCCCAGCTCCCTTAGCCGTTCCTCATAAGGCATCGTTTCCAGGCCTTTGACCATTTTGGTTGCCCTCCTCTGGACACGTTCCAGTTTGTCAGTGTCCTTCTTGAACTGTGGTCCCCAGAATTTGACTGTATGGTTGAATTCATAATGTAGCGATATTTCCTTAGTGTTCATAAGTCGGTCATTTGAGGACTTGCCCTCAAAGCACCTGACCAGACTTCTTGTTTCCTGTGCACCAGGGGATGGACGCCTCTGCTATTGGAACCATATTGGAAATCAATAAAAACATTATTATTTTAAATAAAAAGAAAGAAAAGCACCTGATCAAAGGAGGTCCAAAGGCCTGGAGTTTATTGCATAACTCTGTCTTAGAGGCTATTGAGAATAAAGTGGTTGGAGGGCCATCTGTTGTGGATGCTTTAGTTCAGGCACGTCCAACAAGTAGATCGCGATCTACTGGTAGATCACTGGACATCTGTGGTAGATCACTGGTTAGATCAGTGGCTCCCCCCAAAGAAGCTGAACAACTTTGGCTCCCCTAAAAGAAGCTCAACATTTTTTCAGCAACTGTGACCTGAACTCCAACAAACAGGGCTTTCCTTCCTACAAAATGCTCAACAGCTTTGACCTGAACCCCTCAAAAGGGGGTGGATCACTGCCAGTTTTTGTGAGTAGATCTCAGTCTCTTGGGAGTTGGCCACCCCTGCGTTTAGTTGAGATTCCTGATGACCTCAGGGTCCCTTCCACTGCTATAGTTCTATGATTCTATTCTATGAATAAACCACTTCTGGAAATCTGGAAGTTTAGCTTTCATTTCTGTGTTAATTGTACATGCCGGAGTTTACCTGAGGGACCTGGAGTCTGCTTCTAAGGAAGGCAGCCCTGCTGGGCAGCAACACATAACCAACCAACCAAATAAAATTTCCTGTGGCTGTGTCTCTTTTTGATGTTAGATGGTGGAAGGAGGTTCCAACATTTGTCCACACATTGCAAGAAAGTGTGTGTGTGTTGGGGGGGGGGGTGTCACAGGGCTGTGTGGGCTGCCCCCTTCGCTGACATGTGCAGCAGCCATGCCCCCACTCTCTGCAATTTTGGCTGGGATGGATGCTTGTGGAAGATGGATCTGGCCCACATGGCCCCATAGACCCCACACTCTTTGTTCATCCCCCTCTCTCTGTGCATAGAGGGGTCGTCTTAGTTTCCCCAACCCCAGAAAGCAGGTCTTCCAGCAAAAAGAAGAAAGAGACAGTACTAGCTTTACGCACCCTGGCACTCTCCATATTGATTGGGGCTGATAGGAGTTGTAGTCCTGAACATCTGGAGGGCACGGGGTTGGCGAAGGCTGATTTATACCAAGCAGAGGAAAACCACGCTCATTATGCCAATGCAGCCCATTAATTACAGAACACAATTCTCCTCTGTTCCACATCATCTACCCAACTAATGCTGCTGCTTATTGCTACCTAGAAATATTTTGTTAATTACAGTGAGGTTTACATTAGTTTTAGGTCACATGATTTCAGTTTAATCTATGTCCCACCCACCCCCACTCCCCACAGAAAGTGATTTTAGTAGATAATGGCACCTGAGAAGCACAATGCCGGCCTGGGGGGAGCTCATTATCCTCTTCCCAATTTATGATAATTTCACAAGTCATTAAATCTATTTACGCCTCCATGCTGTTACATTGTTCTTTGAGTCTCTCTTTATTTTCCTATTGTCAATAACATCTCTCTCCCCACAGCTCCCCAGTCTACAAACACCGGAAGACAAAAGTTCCTCCAGCAGCTGTTTACAATGTACGCAGTGCTCGATAAAACGAGATTCGCAGCTTGTTACTCACAAAAGCCAAATGGCCCTTCAGTCTAGCCACTCCAGGGGAAACTCAGTTTCTGTCTCTTCCTGAATCTATTTTTGTCAACAAAGTAATCCTATGGATCAGGCCCACCCAGCGTGACCTGATGGAACCAAATGCAGCCCTCTGGTAATCCTATCCCCAAAGCTACTGGGCAGAAGACCTTTTGTTTTGCCAACCAACCAACCAGGCCATTATCAGCCTTTCGTTTCTTCAGTGCCCCACCCCAGCGACAGAATTTGCCTTCTCGCAGTGAGGGAACTGCCAGAAGGCTCTTGCTGCTGGACCTCAGTGTCCGGGCAGAAAGATGGGGGTGGAGACGCTCCTTCAGGTATACTGGACCGAGGCCGTTTAGGACTTTAAAGGTCAGCACCAACACTTTGAATTGTGCCCAGAAACGTACTGGGAGCCAATGTAGGTCTTTCAAGACTGGTGTTATGTGGTCTCGGCGGCCGCCCCCAGTCACCAGTCTAGCTGCCGCATTCTGGATTAGTTGTAGTTTCCGGGTCACCTTCAAAGGTAGCCCCACATAGAGCTCATTGGGGCAGTCCAAGCAGGAGATAATCAGAGCATGCACCACTCTGGCGAGACAGTATGCAGGCAGTTGGGTCTCAGCCAGCGTACCAGGTGGTGCCGGTATACAGCTGCCCTGGACACAGAATTGACCTGTGTCTCCATGGACAGCTGTGAGTCCAAAATGACTCCCAGGCTGTGCACCTGGTCCTTCAGGGGCACAGTTACCCCATTCAGGACCAGGGAGTCCTCCACACCTGCCTGCCCCCTATCCCTCCAAAACAGTACTTCTGTCTTGTCAGGATTCAGCCTCAATCTGTTAGCCGGCATCCATCCTCCATCCATTCGGGGGGGGGGGGGCTGCTCCTCAAAAAACTCATAACAATACATTCATATGAGAGCCTGCGTGGTGCAGTGGTTAAGAGCAGTGGAGACGTAATCTGGTGAACCAGGTTTGCTTCCCTGCTCCTCCACAGCTGCTGGGTGACCTTGGGCCAGTCACACTTCTCTGAAGTCTCTCAGCCTCACTCACCTCACAGAGTGTTTGTTGTGGGGAAGGAAGGGAAAGGAGATTCTTAGCCGCTTTGAGACTCTCTCCTCCTCCTCCTCCTCCTCCTCCTCCTCCTCCTTGACAGTGAAAAAGGCACACAAAATCTTGCTATGTGAGGGTTGTTGTCAGGGAACTGCCATCAGTGTCCGAGGGAGAGAGCAAGCTCCGAAGGGATCCCAGAGAGCGTCCCGGGAGTGGGAAGGGCAGCCCATCTTCTGGGGGAGAGAATCAGCATAGCTCCACTGGAGAAGGGGGGGAGATGGGGGAATCGGCGAGGCGATCCCATGACTCCTTGCCGGGGACCAGCGGGGAGAGTAGAGGTCCTCCGCTGCCCACACCCTCCTTGCGCAGAAGGCTTCCGCACAGGGAAAGTAGGTGAAGACTGGGCGTCAAATAACTTCTTTGCTGGAAGAAGTTTAAGAAACGCCCACTGATGGATTCTGCCAGCGATTGAGACGGTCACGGGCGAGTGGCTGCCCGGACAGGAAAGGTTCACTCAGGCAACCCAGCCAGACGTTGGGACAAGCTTACGCACGAGCAACCCCTAGAACCATTACAGATGTTTTTCATTTTTAATGACTTAAGGTGAGCCCTATTATTATTATTTTATTTTGGGGGATGAAAGTTTTGGCTTATATAGGCTATAACAATTGAACGCTTACAAAACAACAACAACTTATAGTGATATTAAAAAGCTGTCACTCCCCAAATAGTAAGATAAGCTGCCTAGCTTCAAGGAGCCCGAGTCATGAATGGTGAGTACACCAGAACTATATTTTCAGCCACATGGATGAAAAATTTATTTCTATGGACATTCCAGAGGAGATTAGTGGTATACAAATAATTTAATGAATTAATATATTCTTATCCAGCAAATAGCATTTCCTTTATTACTTGCATTGCCTTCAATTCAGTATATATGTATACACAATAACATTTTCCCATTACTGCATTTACTTTGAGTTAGTTAATGTTTATGCATCAGACAACATTTCAATAAATTGAAGTCAGTGGTTGCAGAGCAAGTGAGCGAGGGCGGGAATCAATTTTCTAAACCCCAGGAACCTGTGCGGGTAATTGGAAATAGTTGCTGGATATTCCTTTTGCAGTCATTATTTTGAAGATTAGCCCAGGTTATTAGGTTTGATTAAAGGATTTTAGATCTGTCTTGTTCAAGAGCTGGGGATTTAAGCAATAAGGAGCTTTCGTCTCTGGTGTGTCCCATAGTTTATCAGTTCTGTACTGCAGGACATTGATTACGCACTCATTGTTGTAAAACATGCCAATTTCATTCATTCATTTGCAGCTTTCAGATCAGCCGGGATTATTTAGCCTGCTGGGTGATATAATTATCTGACAATTTCACTCATGTGGAGCATTAACCGTTACGTCTTGGTGAGATCAAAGACCAAACCTTACCTGATTTGTTACTTCCAGTGGAAACGATTGAGGTGCCCATTTAGTCAATAATTGGGCAATGTAATTGTGGGTGCATTGCTTATGGGAAGATGGCAAGGGATATGCCAGTTTGGGCGAAGGGAGTTTTCCCACTTTCTTGCATTCTGCTTCAATTCATTTTCAGCACCTCTGTGATTTCCAAAGCACCAGCTGCTGGAAGGCTAAGGATGGATTTTAATAGCTTTTGATAATCTGATTTTCCCTTACCCCACCTCAGAGGTTCAAGGTTCCTAACAATATTTCTACGTTTAATTAATTTTCACAACAATCCTATGAGGTGCATCACTCTTAATCCCACTTTACAGATTGGAAGTTTGACAGGTTCTTAGACAAACAACATATCACATGGTGAGACCATGCTTGGAATACTAGACTTGGAATCACCGAACTCAGGTACCAGCCACCTCTGCACATGTGCACATGTTTGTGTGAAAGAGTGATTTGTACAGGTCAGCTATTGTGTACCCAGCAGTGATACCAATACAACAGCAAAAATACCTATCAAGACGTCATTGTAATGAAAAGCCTAATAACAACAAATTTCACAATGGAACCACAAAGAAACATAATCCTATTTTGTACATTCATTTTAGAACAGGCAATATAAATAATTAAAACACATATCAATTGATATAATTTCTATTAAAATACATAAGCACCAGTCAGCTGTGATGAATTTTTCCAGTGCATGGCCAGCTATCAATAAATATTATAACTAGCAACACGATCCTCAAAAGTGGTTGGGGGTGTGGCTACTGGGCACTGTGCATCCTGACCCGCCCCTCCACGCATCAATTTGCATATAATTAGATGCGTGTCAAGACCTTTCTTTGCACTCTTCTTCACTGCTGAAATGTCGCTACGACTAACACGTGTAACTTTTCCTATTTCCTGTGGTATTATCTTTCTTCTGCTTTAAGTCCCTTGGCTTTTGACTACGAGTTCATCCTTTCCCCTTCCTCAGTTCTTCTAAAAAAATAAAAATCAAAGCACTAAAAACCCTTCATCCCATATTCTTTTTATTCCCTGAGGTGAGTTTATAATTCATGCAGCCTATTAATTTTGTGTTGTATCATGCTTGGCTTATCTCCCTTCAAACAACTCATTTGCAGTAGCTGCAGTCAAAGCCCGCTATTAAACTTTCTGGTGCTGGCTCTAATTTAAAAAGGCTTGGAGGCAGATTCAGCAGAAAAGTACTTCCGTAGCAAATAACCCATGGGAGTTGTGTGTGTCTCTTTGGTTCCATGGCCAAAGGCTACTTATTATTCCAAGGCTGTGTGGTATGTGAGGTTGTTTGGAGAGTAACCTTTCTCTGTCTCCATCCACACAGTTATATTGGCAAAAGTATTCCAGCCAAGCTTCTGCTTGGGCATAGAAGGCAGGATTCAAAACAGCAAATTGCATGCCCAGGCACTGCTGCCCCTCCAGACAGACACCATAGATTGGGTTGAATAAGGCCAGAACTTTATTGATTACAGAAGTCAGTGGTTTGGCATAGGCATTGTGTCTAACCATTAAACCACCAGTGCACCTGCTGGCAGTACATGAAGGGATCGACTCCAGAAAGGAGGTCCTATGACTTACACCAAATAGGATCGTCCCCACATGATCACTGTTTTGAGGACTGCTAGCCCCCATCTAGGGACGCAGGTGGTGCTGTGGGTTAAACCACAGAGCCTAGGACTTGCCGATCAGAAGGTCGGCGGTTTGAATCCCAGCGACGAGGTGAGCTCCCGTTGCTCGGTCCCTTCTCCTGCCAACCTAGCAGTTTGAAAGCACGTCAAAATGCAAGTAGATAAATAGGTACCGCTCCGGTGGGAAGGTAAACAGCATTTCCGTGTGCTGCTCTGGTTCGCCAGAAGAGGCTAAGTCATGCCGGCCACATGACTCGGAAGCTGTACGCCGGCTCCCTCAGCCAATAAAGCGAGATGAGCGCCGCAACCCCAGAGTCGGTCATGACTGGACCTAATGGTTAGGGGTCCCTTTACCTTTACCTTAGCCCCCACCTGGGTGTCCAGACAGAAGCACCTCCTCCCAGATGCCTTTAATGGGATGCCCCTTTCCTTCGGAGGGGCAGGCAGAGGCTTACAACCTCCCCTCCAACCAAGACAAAGGCCAACCCAATGCCAAACTGCCAAAGCTGTGACAATTGCTATGAGTTTGGCAAAACCCCAGACCGGGCCAATTTAGTCTGGAGGAAAATTCCTCCCTGGCCCTGAATATGGTGACCATCAATCTCCATAGCAAGGTCAGGCAAAATAACACAGAAAATGCAAGGGAGATTGGGCGGGGGATCTGATGAGGAACTGCACAGAAGGGGAGAGGTGAGCCTCCTTAAATGTTTTGGACACAGACCCAAGTGAAGCTCAGTTGGGGCTGCCCCCAGCAAGTGTCTACCTCTTAGGCTGCTGGCCATTGGCCAGCTCAGCTGGCAGATTTACAATCCACTTCTTGACCATCAGGGAGGGCTGTTTTGGTTCCCCATCGGTCAGGAAGCTTTCCTGTGCAGTTGCTGCGTTGGAAAGCATGGAGACAAAGTGGCCAGCCCGCAATGCCGTCGCACCCAAAATACGGCAAGAAGACACACTTGGGGTGCATTCAGACATGGGGATGGTTGCATTGGTTTTCCTGATTATAACGCTAGCACTTTTAGCTCAGAAACCATTGTTTGTTTTCACATATTGTTACAGAAAGTGCAAATTAGGTAGGTTCATCTTTAAGTGTGGAATCAAATCCCACCCCCCAACCTGCTAGTCAATGTAGACAACTGGATGGACCAACTAGACAACTGGATGGACCAACTAGATGGAGTTGTTGCAAGGCAACTTTGCCTGTTCCAGTGGAGACATTACCACTCCCAACACATAGAGGGTAAATGTAGACTGTTGGGTTGTATTATTGAAATGCAAGGCAGCTTTCGGTAGATTAGCTTTGCATTCATAAAAATTCCCAGTGAACAGTACTGACAGTAAATCATGCGCATGTTGTGCTACCCGCTACTCTAAAAATTAAATCCGTGCCACACAGAATGTGTTTGACTGTTTTATAGCCATTACATCGGGCCCCTTTGCAGTGTTCTCATAAAAGGTGCTCCATAAATTTTATATAGTCTTCTATTGTATTATGTTTTATTGTAATAATTCAGGCTCTAATGAAAGTTCTCCCCCTTCTAAGCAGGGTTAGAATGCACAGGTGCAATTCTAGTAAAAATATATATGTATTCCTGAAAATTGCCACATTCCATGTGCTCAATAGCATTGATTTTCCTTTTTTTACTGTAAGACCTGCAAAGGGAAAGTGTTTTAAAAGGTTATATTGGGGGAGCACCGTGGCCCATGGTCGATTCTTTTTCTAAAAATATTTTTCTTTCTTAGAAAAAGTTCTTAGAGAAAAAAAATATGGGTTAGGAGCGTTTCCTTCCTTCATGCGACTCTAGATGTGCAGAAAGAATCCTAGTCACCAGCTTCTTCCTCCACTTCTCTCCTCCCTGCTATTGGTCCTGAGCTAGATGTGCAATTAAAGTGAGAGTTTTATCGGGAACATTATTAATGTGAATGTGCTTCCATGCATTTTGCCTGCAAGGCAGCTGGCCTTGGGGTGCCTGGTCTGCTGACTCTGCATGCACAGAATCTCATTTTTCATTCCAATCTTGATAAGAACTTTTATGGGGGAACAATGCATGGTTTGTAATTGTTGTTGGCATCTGTCTGTCTTGAGAGACAATGGAGTATACCTCTGGGGGTGGTGTCAAACCTCTGCATTAGCAGCACTGAAGTGACCTTTCTAGGGTGGAAGCTGTGGCAGTGTGTGTGGAGGTTGTGGGCTGCCAAGACAACAAGAACCGCCCCCCTCAGTCTCGCTGAAACCACAACACAAAAGAAATCTTATTTTTGCTTATTTTGTTGTGGATGTGGCAAAGTGGTCCAAAGGAAAGGAGAGTGATATGTTTGGTATCAGCTAGGCTGCAGGGTTTATAAATAATAATAATAATAATAATAATAATAATAATAATAATAATAATAATACTTTATTATTTATACCCCGCCCATCTGGCTGGGTCTCCCCAGCCACTCTGGGCGGCTTCCAAAAGAATATCAAAATAAAATAATCTATTAAACATTAAAAGCTTCCCTAAACAGGGCTGCCTTCAGATGTCTTCTAAAAGTCTGGTAGTTGTTTTTCCCTTTGACATCTGGTGGGAGGGTGTTCCACAGGGTGGGTGCCACTACCGAGAAGGCCCTCTGCCTGGTTCCCTGTAACTTGGCTTCTCGCAGCGAGGGAACCGCCAGAAGGCCCTCGGCGCTGGACCTCAGTGTCCGGGCAGAACGATGGGGGTAGAGATGCTCCTTCAGGTATACTGGACTGGTTTGCCAGAAGAAGGCATACAAGATGCCATCCAACCATTTTAGGGACTCCTCTCCGGATTTGTGGAGGGTTAACCCTTAGCCTTTTCTTCTCCCAAATATACCCCACAAGGCAGTATAAGTTTAGGATCAGTTTTCCTTCTCCTACATGGGTTACCTTCCCTGGTTGACAAGCCCCATCTACCCCTCACTACCCTCTAGAGCACATGCAGAAATCACCTTCTTGACACCTATAATTTTGGAACATTTTGGGGTGGATAGGATTAAGAGGGAAGAGTCACAGTAGGGCTGGGAATTATTCCTTGCCTGAACCCGGGGAGATCCTGCTGCAGGCCAATGTAGATAATACTGGATTAGATGAACCAATAGTCTGACTCAGTACATATCCTCTTCCTATGGGATTCTTCTTCCAGCCTGTTTTCCTAAAACAATCCACGGTGCTTAGTATTTATATTCTCACTGCTCCTGCATTCTTTGCTGCTTATCGGAAGTTTCCATCCTTGTCAGCCGTTTTAATCACAGTGATGAAACTGGATTAAGTCTCCTTAAATATGCTAATATTCTGACAGGCCACAAAAATGGGCTTGTAATAAATGATTCAGAAGCTAAGGTAGCTGACTCAACCTCACGCAGCTGCACCTGATTAGCTTTGATATTTCTGCTTATCAAGTACATTAGAGCTCCACTTACTTTGCCTGCTAACCAAGGCATCCTTTTGGTTACAGCAGATTTATTTCGCATCCTTTGCAAATCGCGCCACTGTCCTTCTGCCCTCGTGAAGGTGCCTTTTGAAATACGGCATTGCAAACCGGGCCTAATTGCATTTCGCATACGTTGTGTTGCCTAGGTATGCTGTCCATCAGACAACCAGGTGAAAGACTGGGGAAGATTAGGCAACTGAGCAGGAGGTTCATAAAAGAAGGAATTAGCAAATTATATAGACTGCACTTCTGCACATACTTGGCAGGGAAAAGTCCTATTGAATTCCGTGAGACTTACTCTGAGAGGAGAGACGTGGGACTGCATTGATAGCCTCTGTTGGATATTAAAATAAGTTGATCAGTGAGTTGTCAGACAAAAGGAGCTGTGGTTAAAATGACTTCTTGATTAAAAGTACAGGATTTTACCTTGACATGATGTCACTTACCTCACCCCCATCCCACCAGTCAGCGTTCCTGGATGTCCCACAATGAGGACAAAGGTGGGGAAAGAAAGTCAAAAGGCCATAATGACCCCTGCCATGTTATCAGCTTGAGGTCTCCCCATAAAACTGCCCTTCAGGAAAACTAGCACTTGGGTATGACCCATGTACATAACAGGATTGTGTATGAACTGTCCATATCTCGGTCACGATATGAGAATGAGCTCCCTGCTTTGGTGCCTAGGAATTCAATGCAATCAGTTACAGTGCAATATAAAAGCTCAGCAGATTTTGCCTTCATTTGCTCGGGATTTTCACTCCTCAATACTCCTGAGGACGGACGGCTGATTTAGTGCTGAGGCGTTTACAAAGGTTCAGTAGGAGAATTGCCATGAGCGTGAATTATGGTCTGCCTCTTGCATCGGGCTGTTAATAGGTCACCATGCCCAAAGAACCAAGGCCCAGATTTTCTTCATTGCCAAAACATGTGCTGCACAGATTTTCATTGCCGTTGGCCACCTATATGCTTGAATTTTTCTTTTTGAGACAAGGGCAGCCTGAGGGGTGCAGACAGCTCCCAAGTGCTGTAGCTACAGAAAGTGGAACTGATAGCAAAAGGAGCTTGAAAACACACAGTGCAATATGGGATGCCAGCTTTAAAGTGGCAAAAAGGATCCAGCTCCAACAGCCACTTCAAAGCTGGCATCCTGTATTGCATTGTGTGGCTTCAAGCTGTCACACAGAATCTAAGCTGACTTGGAGACAGGCAGTCCAAAACACAGGAAGTCGGCTTACACACAGTTACCATAGCTGTCAACGTTTTCCTTTTTTAAAGGGAAATTCCCTTATTCCGAATAGGATTCCTCGCAAGAAAAGGGAAAAGTTGACAGCTATGACAGTTCCGGGGACACAGGTGGTGCTGTGGGTTAAACCACAGAGCCTAGGACTTGCCGATCAAAAGGTCGGCGGTTCGAATCCCCACGACGGGGTGAGCTCCCGTTGCAAGGTCCCTGCTCCTGCCAACCTAGCAGTTCAAAAGCACACCAAAGTGCAAGTAGATAAATAGGTACCGCTCCAGCGGGAAGGTAAACGGTGTTTCTGTGTGCTGCTCTGGTTTGCCAGAAGCGGCTTAGTCATGCTGGCCACATGACCCGGAAGCTGTACGCCGGCTCCCTTGGCTGATAAAGCGAGATGAGCGCTGCAACCCCAGAGTCGGCCACGACTGGACCCAATGGTCAGGGGTCCCTTTCCCTTTCCCTTTATGACAGTTACAACATTGGCCCATCTAGTTCAGTATTTCCTGCTCCATGTGTGTGTGTGTGTGGGACCCTTTGGCCCTCCAGACGCTGCTGAACTACAACTCCCATCATCCTTGGCCATTGGCCACACTTGCTGGGGCGGATGGGTGTTGAAGTTCAGCAAGAGTTAGCAGGCCAAATGTTTCCCACACCAGGACTACCCTGACTGCCTGCAGCTCCCCTGTTTCAGACAGAGTTCTCTCTCTGCCCTTCCTGGAGATGCTGAGGATTAAACCTTGGAGCTTCTGAATGCAAGGCAGATGCTCTACCACTGAGCTATGGTCCTTCCATAGAAGTGCTTGGCTACTGCGGAATCAGACCAAATATTTATCCATCCATACGTTCCTGTGTTGAGCACTGGCCAATCAGATGCTTCTGAGCAACCCCACAGCTATCTGTGAAGGAAACAACAGTCCACCCTTGCTGTGATATTTAGTGTGTGTGTGTGTGGGGGGGGGGGTCAATTTAATCAGTAAAGCCCAGAGTTAAGGTAAGACTAGAAGGACGCGGGTGGCTCTGTGGTCTAAACCACAGACCCTAGGACTTGCCGATCAGAAGGTTGGCGGTTCATATCCCTGTGATGAGGTGAGCTCCCATTGCTCGGTCCCTGCTCCTGCCAACCTAGCAGTTCAAAAGCACATCAAGTGCAAGTAGATAAATAGGTACCGCTCCGGTGGGAAGGTTAACGGCGTTTCCGTGCGCTGCTCTGGTTCGCCAGAAGCGGCTTAGTCATGTTGGTCAAATGACCCGGAAGCTGTATGCCGGCTCCCTCAGCCAGTAAAGCGAGATGAGAGCTGCAACCCCAGAGTCGTTCGCGACTGGACCTAACGGTCAGGGGTCCCTTTATCTTTACCTTTAAGGTAAGACTTGCTAAAAAGAAATGCAGCTAATTTTGCTTCACATTTGTTATAACAGAAAATGAAAAATGAAGAATTAAAGGTGACTTTGAAAACAAATAGGGTGGTAGCTTTTCTTGCTCAAAGTGACTGCACACTTTCTTCAGCATGTTTAAATGGTGCCAAAATGCCCACATACATCCTTGACCACTGAGCTGTCCAAAGTGCTGAAGTTCTTCATAGAGTATGAGTAAGTTCTGTTGAGTACAGTGGTACCTTGGTTTACGAACTTAATCCGTTCCGGAAGTCCATTCTTAAACCAAAGCATTCTTAAACCAAGGCATGCTTTCCCATAACAGCAAGGGACTCAATTTACAAACGGAACACACTCAACAGGAAGCGAAACATGTTCTGCTTCCAAGGCAAAGTTCACAAACCAAAACACCTACTTCCGGGTTTGCAGTGTTCTTAAGCCAAGTTGTTCATAAACTAAGCTGTTCTTAAACTAAGGTACCACTGTAGTGTATATGGGGATCAGGGCAGGGCACCTCTTTAAGGCCAAGGGCTGCATTCCCTTCTGGGCTACCTCTGAGAGGGCCTTTATCAGTGGTGTTGGTGGCACAGGGGCAGAAGTGGGCAATGGATGTGAACTTTACCTTTGTCCAGTAGGCTCGTTTGTACAAACACCCTCCCTCTATCCTCTGTTCAGATAATCAGGAGGCATTATTAGAGCTCAAGGACACAATCCAGCCAGCCAAAGACATTCAAGTAGGGTGTGACTGGAGAGTGGGTGTTGGACATGCAGCAGAGGAGGCTTTCCTCTGTATGTTGGGTTGCATGTCTCCCTGCTATGTAGAAGGTCTGACCTAAGAAAGACAAAATCTCTCTGTTTATTTTCCCACAAATTATATACTGTTTTTGTTCTGTTTTGCTCAGTAATGTGTTGTTAGGGCTTTTGTCTCTGGACTCCACCTGCATTATTTAAATGACTTTACTAATGCTGGAAAGAGTCCTGAGAGTCAGACAGGTGCTTGGAGGGCTGCATTTGAGCTTCCCCACCCCACCCTAGATGTTTATTATAACATGTTGGCATGGATATGAGGCAAAAAAAATATTATGGTGGGAATTATTTGGATCCACAGACAGGGTGCACAACACAGGGCTGCCTTGAATTTTTTTTTTTTTTTTTTTTTGCTTACATACCTCTGAACACACTAAGGTGTATTCCCTTTGCTGATGGTGTTTTAATTAAAGTACAGCTCAGTGCCTTTTTTAAAAAAAGCACAGCAAACAGGGTGAGAAGGCAGCAATTTAAAATGAAAGACAATTAACAGCAATCAGCAGCAGCTGCACCAAATCAATCAAGCAGCCGCCCCTCTTCTTTCCTACACAATTAGTGCCAGCTGTAGCAAAATGCAATAATAAAAGGTAATTGGGGAGAAGGAAAACAAACGTTTTAAAAAGCTGCACACCTTTATGCTCTTAAGGGTTTGTTGTTTTAAAAAGAATTAATCAATATCACCTTCTACACCAGTCCTTGGGAAAGAAGAGCAACAGCCACTTCTCTGCTTGGTCGTACGTGTATTCACGTGACGTGCTCCCTCCTTGACGCTTGGTCTTTGCGGAATTATTTGTTTATATTCTAGGGCACTTTTGGGTTCGCTCTTCAACCAAGCCCCCTGCCCCCACCACTCAGAACTCCTTACATAAAAATGGGCTTGCAATCGAAAACGTGACACAAAACTATAGGGAGAGGGAAGAAGGAAAATACTGAAAGCATTGTTTTCCCCTTACATTTGCAGTGTTTGATTTGCACTGGCTTGATTCTGCACTCAGGCCATTAGCAGTGAACCCATCCTTTGTCACTGCTTCCAGTTTTTCAGTGTCGTTCCCCCAAGATCAGTGGTTCTCAAAGGGAGCGGCAGGAGAGGATGGCAAGTGTGGTGGGAAGATTCAAGGACAGCCAATATTATACTTTTGGGAATGATTCCTATCCCTCTCTAGCTGCATTTTAGTTCTGCATTTAATACTATTCTTCCACATAGATTGGTGCGATTTTGGTTTTAAACGCAGTGTAAGACCGAACAATGGGAGCTCACCCTGTCACAGGGATTCGAACCGCCGACCTTCTGATCAGAGCCTAGGACTTGCTGATCAGAAGGTTGCGGTTCTAATCCCCGCGATGGGGTGAGCTTCCATTGCTTAGTTCCTGCTCCTGCCAACCTAGCAGTTCGAAAGCACATCAAAGTGCAAGTAGATAAATAGGTACCACTCCAGCAGGAAGGTAAACGGTGTTTCTCTGCGCTGCTCTGGTTTGCCAGAAGCGGCTTAGTCATGCTGGCCACATGACCCGGAAGCTGTACGCCGGCTCCCTCGGCCAATAAAGCGAGATGAGCGCCGCAACCCCAGAGTTGGTCACGACTGGACCTAATGGTCAGGGGTCCCTTTACCTTTACCTAAGGAGTCTCTATGGGAGTATATTGTATTTAAAAATGGGGTATCAGTGTTTTTAGGGGGCTAACCAGGTTGGGATAGCTGGGATAGCAGGCTTGTTGGTTTTTGAATGTCTTATGTAGATTTTTTCAGTTTCGTTGTTCTGTGTGGGTCAATGACAATAAAGATTATTCGTATCGTATAGTATAGTATCGTATCGTATCATTGTTAGATACTTTCTGGATGCCCCATGATCATATTCATAAAGTAGTTGTGTTCTGTGTTATAAATCAAGCAGGCCACTACAGCAGCTGCCTCACCATCCATGTCTCTTGGTCCTACGTACATGTGAGACAGCACTTGGGCTTCTCCCTCAAAACACCCTCACAAATCCCCGTTTCCAAGTCCTGATCATGAGCTTCCAGAGGTTGCAACCAGCAAAACAGAACTGCTGGGGGCTCCCAACTCTTTCCCAACTCACTTCCTTGTTCAGCCTGGCTTCTGAAAGGCCCTTTCAGACAGACTTCTGTCAGTGGTCATAGCAGTAATTCTGCAGTGTGGTGGGTGCAGGGAAGCAGTTGGGAGAACGAAATAACAAATGGATTAAAGATTCATAGTGTGTGCCTGTTTTTTCTTTTTTTAAGGCTCTCATCATCTGAAATGCATCCAATAGAGTCCAATTAGAATCCCTCCCACATCTTTGTATGGCTTCCAAAATCTCGTTAACACCGAGCCCTGGTCAATTGTGATGGCTTTATATAATAAGATCATTGAGAAAGAATTATGCATGTGTTGCTGATGTAGAGGAAATCCAGGAAACGGCAATACATATAGCTGCCGAGGGATTGCTGCTGGCTGAATTCTTGGAAACAGAAGTCAGAGAACATTGAGAGTAATTCATTACCAAATGGACCTCATTGTCATTAGAAGGTAGTTATACATATGTAGCTGCCCTTTGTGTTTCAAGGCGGGTCTGCTTCCTGAAAAAAAGACATCTGAAGGAGCTGTTTCTGTCCGGAAGAGAAAAAGAAGCACAATTTCTGCCTGCTTCTCCAATTGGCTTCTGATGGCTATTGTTGGAAATTATTGTTTATGAGAAATCGATGGAGAAAAGATGGGTTTTCAGTATCTTTCTGGGGCAGTGGCGTAGCGTGGGTTGTCAGCACCCGGGGCAAGGCAAGTAATTTGCCCCCCTCCCGCTGCACTGTCCCTCCCCCAGATAGTCCCTCGCTCTCTCTCCGCACCGCACCGCACGCCTGGCACCCTCCCCTCCACAGTGGGCAGCGACCCGGAGGCTCGGATCGGATTCGCACAGCCAGCACTCCAGTGAGAGAGAGTGAGTGAGCCAGGTAGGGGCAGAGAGCTGCGAGTGCGAGCACGCCCCCCCCCAGATGTTGCGCCCGGTGCGGCCGGGCCCCCCTGCACCCCCCACGCTACGCCACTGTTCTGGGGGACCTGCAGTGTGGAAAGGAGGAGACAGTGGGGATCCTGGCATGGTGCAAATGCATGAATTGGCTCCACTGGTGCATTTGCACCATCGCGGGTGGCGCTGTGGGTTAAACCACAGAGCCTGGGACTTGCCGATCAGAAGGTCGGCGGTTTGAATCCCTGCGATGGGGTGAGCTCGCATTGCTCGGTACCTGCTCCTGCCAACCTAGCAGTTCGAAAGCATGTCAAAGTGCATGTAGATAAATAGGTACCACTCTGGCGGGAAGGTAAATGGTGTTTCCGTGTGCTGCTCTGGTTTGCCAGAAGTGGCTTAGTCATGCTGGCCACATGACCCGTAAAGCTGTACGCCGGCTCCCTCGGCCAATACAGCGAGATGAGCACCGCAACCCCAGAGTCAGTCACGACTGGACCTAATGGTCAGGGGTCCCTTTACCTTTAATTGCTTTGCTGCCTCTCCACTCCCAGTAAGAGACAGTGACCCACCTGCAGGGAAGCTACTGCTGTGACTGTGCTCTCCACCAGGCTTAAGCCCCTTCTGTCATCCACAAGGACAACCAGTGCTGTTTATGCCCCCACCCCACCCCAAAGAAACAGGCCAGAACCATTCTCTGGGTTGGCTGACATGCCCATGGCTACTTACTTTAAATTGCATCAGCATCAGCACCAGAGAACAGGAAGGTCACCATCAGTACCATAAAAATGGGTCAGCCTCAGCCCAGCTTCATAGGTTTCTCTGTGAGTTGCTAAGAGGAGCCTCTCCACAAAGTATTGCAGCATCACAGACGATGCCACAAGGACATCTCCACTCAAGTGTTATTCTTTTGTGAGCTTTTGATGACATTTTTTTCTAAACAAAATGAAGCTAGGCCACTCTTCTTGGATGGGAGCACAATAGGGATGATCACAGCGCTCCCTCCTTTTTCTTCCCATCTTCTTCGCTGTTGTTTGATGTTCCTTCTTAGATAGAAAGGGATTGCTGGGAACGCGCAACTAAAAAAGTAACAATCAAAACAACATATTTCTCTCTCTGCAACAAAGAGGACAGGATTATTTTATTTCAAAACTTTCAAGTGCCTCTTTGCTGATGTGCCTTAGTTCTCTTTCTTTTTAAAGCTCTCAGCAATCCTGAAAATCAGGACACACACTAGAACAAGTCAAAAGCCATTGTTTGAGAGGGTATATATGTTACTCACTTGGTGTGCTTCCTGCAAGTAAGTGACCTCCCTCTTCCTTGCATACCTTTTATGGCTCCAGCTAAATTCTCATTTTCCTGTATCAACTGGGGATATATAAAGGTCCCATTGATTGATTCAAACCATCAGTCCATCTAGGCAAGTGACCTCATGAGTAACAGCAGAGTTTAAGCTGCTAGCCAGGGGTGGCAAAGCGGGGTGGGAGGTTGTGGAGAGTCTGAGGGGCCAAATAAAAAGTCTTGGAGGGCCAAATTCAATCCAGCTTTCCCAATCTCACTGCCAGAGGACCTGAATTTGAATCACTTGGGATGTATGATCCTTGGGATCTATGATCCTTTAATGAATGCAACCCTTCAGCAAAGGCGCCATTTTTAGGATCCTGGAAGAAAGAGGATAGGTTCTTGAAAGTGCAACATTTAGTTGCCATCACTCAGCTGAATGTTGGGATTACTGCAAACATTACCTCTGGGGACAAACAGCAACCCAGGAGGTGCTGATTTTCCGCAAGAAACTAATTTATGACTCAAATCAGAAGCATGTCCCAGATTTGAGGCCACACTGCTGCTTCCCCCCCCCCCCCAAAATATAAGTGGCCAATGTAAGCATGCTTTTAAATACAGTTGTACCTTGGTTGTTGAATGCCCTGAAACTCGGACGTTTTGGCTCCCTAATGATCAAAACCCAGAAGTGACTGTTCTGGTTTTCGAATGTTCTTTTGGAAGCTAAATGTCTGACGGGGCTTCCACAGCTTCCGATTGGCTGCAGGAGCTTCCTGCAGCCAATCAGAAGCTGCAATTTGGAAGTCAAATGCTTTGGAAGTCAAACGGACTTCCGGAACGGATTTCGTTCGACTTCCAAGGTACGACTGTAAATGTAGTAGGTTTGGACCTTACTGTCAGTGGTAGAAGAAAAGACCATTATGCTAAATGTTTCTTTGCTGTGCTACAAAAGTTGGGTGCCACCCCAGCTCTCTGCCGAGTGGTAGCGAGATTCTAGGGGGTTCCAGTCACTCACACAGGGTCTGTGTTCCTTTGGAGATTTGAGACACAGTGGAGACTGTCGTAGCTTTAAGAAATTTGGTTTATTCACCTATTTACAACTTCCATCTGCATGGAGTCCAGAAGAAGAAGAGGAGGAGGAGGAGTTTGGATTTGATATCCCGCTTTATCACTACCTGAAGGAGTCTCAAAGTGGCTAACATTCTCCTTTCCCTTCTTCCCCCACAACAAACACCCTGTGAGGTGAGTGGGGCCGAGAGACTTCAAAGAAGTGTGACTAGCCCAAGGTCACGCAGCAGCTGCATGTGGAGGAGCGGAGAGCGGAGACCCAGTTCACCAGATTACCAGAGTCTACCGCTCTTAACCACTACATCACACTGGCTCTGGAGTCCAGATGTTACAGCATGGTCATTTCAAGAGGGGTTTGTTCCCTACAGCAGTGCAGCTCTGGAGTCAAAGGCATACTTTCCAATCAGCCTTCAGCCAGCCTGCCCAAGATGGATCCTAATATTTCTTCTCCCCAGCACACCTTGCTAAAGACTCTCCCATTCCTGTCACCTTACACCCAGTTTCAGCTGGATCCAGTTAGGTGGTATTTTTGATATCATCTTCTTTAAAATGTTTGTGCAAATCAGCTTATTTTCCTCTTTGGGGTTTGCACAAGAGAGACTACGTGTGTGTGGGTGTGGGTGTGTATGTGCATGTGTGAGTTTGTGTATACACATGCTGAGAGTGAGGGTTATATCTGCAAAATCTTTTGGGTTGTTTTTCTCTCCAGCAATGGTAAGGCAGTTTTACAGCCCTGCTATGGGAAAAACATTGTGCACACCTTGATTTGTGAGATATATATCTGAGATTCAGTACAGTTATTCATACCAGTCTGTTCACAGTGCCCAATAAACTCTCAATTCTGCCTCATTTATATTGTTGAGTGAGGTAGCCCTATGATCTTCTAACATTAAACTACAACATCCCATGAATAAGGGACAATCTGTGCACGAAGAATTAGCAGTCGAGTAGAGAAGTAATTAAACGTTGCAGATTGGGGTGATGAAAGTGTAACAGTCTGAATGGGGTTGGGAAAGGGCATGGAAATGTTTTGATGGAACTACTCTTTAATCATCTAGGAGCTGATGATATGATGGTGGGGTGCCCAGGATCTAAGACCTTCATCTTAGAGCCAAGACTGTGTAGGTCAAGGAAACAACAGTTAAGCTGCTGACACAACCAAGAAGTAATAAGGGCTTCTGCCTAAATCGATCATATTAATGCTTCTTAATTAGCCGGGTATCAGGTTATAACTCATTTTTATGGGAACCACACAGAAACTACAAGTTGATTTATACATTATTATCCCAACAAGGGGAAGATTTGCTTTTGGCAGGGCAGGCCCAAGACATTTTGGCACTTGAGGCAAACCCACAAAATGGCCACCTACACTGGGTGGGTGCTGAGCCCAGGAGGCCCCAGAGGGACCCCCTGCCATTTTCTCCCTAGGGACAGAGGGAGACCAGGAACACCCCCAGTTTGCCAAGAGGTTGCCATAGAGGCAGAATTAGAAGGGCCTGCCAAGGAGGCGGCAGTTCCAGCCTACAACGAGTATAGCAGCAGCAGGCAAGGCCAGATCTGCTGCCCTGTGGTTCCTGCTACCTGAGGCGGTTACTTCATGGGTGGGCCGACCCTGGCCTTTGGTATATTGCATTTGTTTCTGAGCATGTTCACAGTTATTTGGGTGCACTCTTCCCACCTTGGATCAAATCTATGCTTCCAGGTGCCATAAGAAAGCTGCTGAGATAGTGCAGGACAGTGCGCACCACAGAAATGATCTCTTTCAGCTTCTGCCTTCTGGAAGAAGGTACAGGGTTATAAAGACTAGGACTAGCTGCCCGAGAAACAGTTTCTATCCAAATGCAATTTTGGTTTTAAACACAGTGTAAGGAGTCTCTGTGGGAGTATTTTGTATTTAATTATGGGGTACCAGAGTTTTCAGGGGGTTAACCAAGCTGGGATAGCAGGCTTGTTGTTTTTTGAAGGTCTGATGTAGATTTTTTCAATTTTGTTGCTCTGTATGGGACAATGACAATAAAGATTATCGTATCGTATCGTATTTGGGGATGCATGGTCCTTCTCAGGCATAGGCGTGGAGAAAGTAACATGATAACATAGATATAGCATATCTTGTGTGATTCAGATTCATTTCTGCTTTGGTGAAGCATTTTTTTAAAAGATGTCACAGTTGCGGAAATTGTTGCACATAAGCAAGAATGTTCATATGGGGATTAACACAGTCAGATGAAAACGTATAGATAGATTGGCTTTTGGCACTCAAATGCCCCAAAGTTTTGTGGGGTTTGCACTGGAGTGCAAAAGTTGAGGCACAGAAATGTTGCTGCTTGGCAGTCACATAGGCATTTTAGCTCAGTTTTAGCTAAATGTCCCCATGGAACTTGTAATGGTTCTAGGGGTTGCTCGTGCGTAAATCGGTGCCAACACCTGGCTGGGTTGCCTGAGTGAACCTTTCCTGTCCAGACAGCCACTCACCTGTGGCTGTCTCAATCGCTGGCAGAATCAGTCAGTGGGCGTTTCTTGAACTTCTTCCAGCATAAAAGTTCTTTGACGCCTAGTCTCCGCCTACTCTCCCTGCGCGGAAGCCTTCTGCGCAGGGAGGGTGTGGGCACCGGGGGACCCGTGCTCTCCCCGCTGGTTCCCGGCGAAGAGTCTTGGAGCCACCTCGCCGATTCCCCCTTCTGCCCCCCTTCTCCACTGGTGCTACGCTGATTTCCTTCCCCAGAAGATGTGCTGCTTCTCTCCCTCCCGGGACGCTCTCTGGAATCTCTCTGGAGCCCTCCCTCTCCTTCTGGCTCCGATGGCAGTTCCCTGACAGAACTGATGGAAGTCATGGCTTTTGTGGTAACTTATATTATTATATGATGATGATGATGATTTCAGTTGGTATTTGATAGTCAGGGACAGGATGGGATTAGTAACTGTGATGGGTTTTATAATTTTAACATATTATTATTAGGGATAGAGGGACATGTCTTTTTCACTTCTCTCTGTTTCTCATTTTTCCAGTCTTAAATCCAATTCTTCACATTTCGCAGCAATTTTCAGATCTTTTATTTAACTGTACGAAAATTCACCAGCAATTTAGCGTGAATTTCTCTTAACAATGCACCTTTTGCATGCAGTTTTGACCGATGTACACATTTTGGCAAGCATTTTCCCCAATGCAATGTACTTTAGTTTGTTACTATCACCAACAAAATCATTTTTATTCACACTTATATGGATCTTTAAAAACATTGGTTGGGAAGCTGCATAGCAAAAATGGGATAAGTGTGACTTTCCAAGGATAGCTGTGTTTCAGTTCATATATTGTCTCAGAAGGCAGAGCCTAGGTGATCTTGCGCCCCTGGCAGAACCATCCAGATTGCGCCCCCTAGCCACTGACAAATTAGCTCTTCTTTCCGCCTCTCCTCCACCCCCTTCAATTCACCCTCTATTTAAAACCTCTTCTTATGAGGCAATAATATTTATTTATGGACATATTTGTAGCCGATTTTGTGCCCCCCCCCCCGCTTGCCTGCGCTCCTGGCGGGGGCCCACCTCACCACCCCTTAGCTCCAGCCCTGTCAGAAGGTACAAATTTGATAGTTTCAGCTTCAAATGAGACATGAATTGTTTTCCACTCCTTCCCTAATTTTTATTCATCCACCCCTAAGTCCTTGGGATGTGGGGGTGGGCTAAAAAGGAAACAAGCAGAAGAACCAGTGCACTACTTCAAAATGCTCAATGCACAGAGAAATTGTTTTGCATTCTATCAAGTCCTTTGCACTGTAACCAGATCTGGTACAGAGTAGACTAAATTTTCTCCATGAAATGTGTGTTAAAGAAACCACATACCTTAGGGAAGAAGAAGTTCATAAATGCAGCCGTAGAAAGTGTTAGGAATAAACATTTTTTTTAAAAAAGAAAGAAATAAGTATGTCAACAGTAGTTTGATTTGATTTGGAATGAGAAATCATGCAGACTGTTAAGAAGCTATGTTTTATTTAAGCCATGCCAAACATTTGAGGACCACGATAGCACACCTTGGCTGATCATTTATTTATTTTACTTATTTCAGCACCAGCATACATATGTTAAAACTCAATGATTATACTTAAGCTCCAGGCATGTTACCAGATTTTCTTTTTAAAGTTTAATCAAGCCACAGCAAGGAAATAAAACAATTCCAAAACAATTCTAAAAAATGTCCTTTGCAGTGGCAAGTGCTCCCCACCTGTCAGGAGTCAGTGTGAAAGATGCAAGGCTCTGTTGTCAGTGAAGTTAACTCTCTTTATTTAAGGAAATCACATACAACTCAGCAACACTTCCCAGCAGGTCTTGCCCCTACGGAGCAGTTGCCAGGACTGAAAGACCTTGCCGTCCACTCTTTCTAAGGCTCCTCCTCTCCCAGATGTTTCCCAAGCAGTCTCAAATTGCATCTGTGCACCTCTGGTCTCTGTTCCGTCCTCCTCGTTTTTTTGCATGTTCTTGGAGACCAGGGTGGAGGGGAGATTGTCACAGTAGGAGAGGGAGACTCCCTGGATTTTTCAGCAGTCTCTTGACCCCTCTCCACTGCTTCAGCCTCAGAGTCTGAACTGCTCCCTGTCACTGGCTCTTCCTGCTCACTAAACTCTGTTGCCTCTTCAGCATCTAGTCTTTCCTCCCAAGCCTCTCCCTCTGTCCTCTCCTTAGTGTCCCCTGGCTCTGAGCCTTCCTCCTCTGGGGTTCCCCTTGGGGGTTCACTGGCTGGTGCCTCCCACCACTCCTGGTGTCAGAGACCAGGCTGAGGAGTACTGCTCTGATGAGGAATGGTGGCAGCCTCCCCCTCCCCTTGCTCCTGACCAGGATACTGAAGCTGCCCAGGAGCAGTGGAGCAGTATAGATTTGGAACAGTGGTTTGCAGAGGGGCATACTTCTGAAGACAAAAGTTGGGATGAACTTGGGTGGTGAACAGGAAAGTGAAGAAGAACTGGAAGAGAGAGAGAGCTAACAGACTCACTCTCGCTGTGAAGTGTCCAGCCTACCAGTACAAGGTCAGGTAGAGAAGATTAGGTGGCTACACAAAAAGCACAGTGGTTGTGACATCAGGTTGCAAGACGGAAGTAACTGGGGGGGGGGAGTGGGTGGAAACCTTAATTGGGAACACCTTCATTCCAAGAATGGCTGCTTTGTTCTTTTGCTGTGATCATTAAAGACTCTTTAAATGGTAAGCGACTCTTTTCACTTTGTCCTGCTTATCTACGGCCAAATGGGGGGAGGAAGCCGGGTCCCTGAAGCCTGACACTTGGTCATTATGCATAGAGCAGTTAACATATGAAACCCTACAATTATATTAAAATTTCCATTCTCCCTTTCCATGCCCCAACCTTCAGAGTTTGCCAGGTACATAGACTGGAGGTGTGAAGGTTCATCATGACATGATAGAGCTCCACTTGGAAAGCATACCTTTGTGTTTGTGCTGGTCCTGGGGGGGGGGGGTTACCATGAGGCGTGGTCAGAGTCTGGTCCTGGGCCGAGGGTCTGGAGACTGTCCACCAAGGGCGAAGCGGGGTCCAAAGCAAGAAGCCAGGCATGGTCGGGAACTCCGGAAAAACAGGTCTGGGTGCTGGCAGAAACAGGTTTCCAACGTCGTTGCTCCCGCAACCTGGGACTGGGCTGACTGGCCTTTATCTCCTCTGGGGCCTACAGCAGTCCCGGCCCACAGGTGACTCGCCTCTCCTGGCCTTAAGGCGAGCACTCCTCCTGAGAGAACCTAGTTCCCTCCGCCTCTCTGCCCTGAGCCTCTGCAGCTCAGGAGAGGCTGGAGGGTTACTGGACCCAGAGGCAGCCTCACCTTCTCCTGACAGAGCTGGGAGAGGAGCACCTGCAGGCAATGGGTCCTCAATCACCTCCGGAGCCAGAGTGGATTCATCTGGTGTCTGCTCCTGAGGATCTGGCACAGGTGCAGGCCCTTCAGATTCAAGCCCCTGCCCCGGCTCAGCCGGCCCTGGAGGCGGGGACTCCTGTGCGGGCTGGGATTCCTCCGGTTCAGCCTCTGAATCAGATTCCCAGGCCATCACAGTGTTACAGCCAGCATGTACAGCTCACTCATCATGTGGAGCCCATTCATATTGTCATCAGCATCCCTCTGGCAAAACTACCTAAATCTCTGTATCCTGGTCCTGAATGAAGGGCTTTCCAAGGGATTGAGTCGGACTGCAACGTCTGGGATCCAAAGCAGCCCATGTGCAAAGGGGAAAGACACAACTCTGGGGTAGACTTGCATATCCCTACCACCTCCAGTTAGAAGGATCTCAGATTTCAGGAGAGCAGCTGCCCATCAGAGTAGACATTACAGGGATAGATGGACAAATAGCTCTCTATTACCCAAGGTAGCTCTCTATTACACAATACACTTCTGTGCATGCACAGCTGAAATGTGCTCTTTTTAAATAACCACACATGGTATTTATTGGATTTTTTTCGATACAAAAAGAAGTAGTATATATGGCTAGATGCCATCAATGACAAGATAAATTAATCTTAGCAAGGAAAATAATGCATAAAGCAATTGCTAAAGGAACATCATGATACAAAACAAAACAAAATAAGGAAATGGAGCATAGATTCCTTTAACGTTCAGTTGTGGCAAGCAAAATATATTGTGGAACAAGTAAAAGGAGGTTCTCCATTATAAAGTGTTTCATCACACAACACTAAGAGGACAGTAAATAATATTAATAAGGACAGCAAGGTAGAGATATTGTAATGCAGTCATCCAATAACATCCCTCCCTAAAGATGCACAAGGGTGCTTTTGAGGGGCCTTTGGAGGGGTAGAGTGCTCTCCATTATTGGGTTCCATTTTGGATGGTCCACAGACATTTAAGGCTGCTTTTTAGGGTTTAGTCATTTATGTATAAAAGTAACTTACTTACTTACTTATTTACATAATCAATTGTCATATCATGTAAAAGATCAAGGTGGTGTATAAAACTATATAAAGACACACCAAGACTTATCATACCCTGCAAAACAGTACAAAACAATCATTAAAATGAATGGGAGGACTTAAAATAATGTAAACAGAATAGCCCGAATCTCTGCTGGAAGAGAGAGCTCTGCCTCATGGGAGCAGCAACACTAAATGCCTGAGATTTAGTTGAGGCCGTTTGGGCCTCTATAACATGGAGGACAACCAACAGCACTCCTTTAGGTGGTCTCACTGATTGAGATAGGTGGTCCTCAAGATACCCTGCACCCAAGTGGTTCAGGACTTTCTTCATACAAGAGCCTTGAACATGGCTTGATAGCATACAGGTAGCCAGTGCAGATCTCACATATTATCAGCCATCTTCCGCACATCAGCAGTCCAGCTGCTGCATTCTGCACAACTTGAGTTCCTGGATCAGTCCAAGGACAGCTGATCCTTCATGCCTTTCAGATTGATAATGTGAAGTATGGCAAGGGTGAGTCTCCTCCCCGTTGGCACTCTGGGCTGGGCAGAAAGGAGGTGAAGAGGAAAATTGCCCAGTTTGGTCTTCCTCCCCATTGCAACAATGTGGGACCCGGCCTGTCCCAGTGCCACCATATTGCAATGGATCAAGAGGGAGGAAATCTTTTGACTGAAGGCAACCATCACGGCTGCTGCGAAGGGTGACTCCTCAATGTCTATCTTCAGTTTCTGCAATGAAAGAAAGAGGATGATCCTAAAACTGCATCAGCTGTCTTAAGGATGATTTATATATGTCGTAAAGCAAGAACAAACTTGCCATAAAGTTGTATAGCATCTCACTCTTGAGAGAGCAATAATTGTAATGCTAAGGAGTCTGAGAGTATTCATTATTATAACTGGATTATACATATGAATAATTTTAGGGGCAACTAGTAGAACATTTGTTTGCATGCTTGTTTACTGCCCATATATTTTACTTGTGGGGGCGATAAGTCTACACTTGTCTTTTTAAAAATTAAATCTGATGGCTATTCATCTCTTATTAAAAATGTTTATGTGCCATAATTTATGCAGTTGTCACCTCAGTATTCGCATAATGAAAAAATATTGCGCTTGATTAATCTTCCCATATTCTCCAGTTAAGCAATGGTACATAAGTGCGTGGGCAATCTCACACTGTGCAGTAAAATGCAAATTAATCAAGGCTTTTAACAATGGTGTTTTGAACGTATGGATCCTAAATGAGACGGCTGCAGTTTGCTTGCAAACCAAAGCTACTGTCAGCAGAACTTTTTTCTTTTCTTTTGAAGACAAATAGCAGGCTGCAACTCAGGAGCACTAGGAACACAAATTGTAATTTAGAAGTAGCATTCGTTTTCATGTGGAGGTCTGTTCCCCTGGACTGGTGGTACAGGTGAGAGCCTGCGCTTCTGGGCTCAGCCTGCCTGTGTACTTGGACAACCTGTCTGAGGCATGAACCGTCTGGCAAGAATGAGGGCTGACATCATTTCTGGGCATGGGAAGCAATGTGTCAGGTCATCGGTTGGCTTGCTTTTATATCAATCAGAACATAAGAAGAGCCCTGTTGGATCAGGCCACAGGGCTGCATTATCCTTTGATCTGTTATCACAGTGGCCAACGAGATGTCCCAGTGTCAGGGGCCTGGACTGAGGAGGAATGGTGGGGACCGCCCCCCCTTCTCTTGAACCTTCCCAAGAACAGGAGGAAAGTATAGATTTAGAACAGTGGTTTGCAGAAGGGCATAGTTCAGAGGCTGCAGAGGGGAGAAGCTGGGAAATATTGGAAGAGGAACAGCAAGAGGAAGGAGAAGCACCAGGGGAGAGACAGCTGACGGACTCAGTGTCCTTGGAAAGCATTCCTGAACCTCCCTCTCCCAGGACCAGGTGGGCATTGAGGGTATTAGCACAGAGAGCTCAGAGGCAGAAAGCTCAGATTAACTGAAGCCGGAGTGACGTCAAATAGGGGAGACGTAGGGGGGTGGGACTTGGAGCAACGCCATTATTAGGGAAGGCTGCATTCCTTCGTTGTTCTCTCTGAATTATTGAATAAAATGCATGGTAAGGACTTTTATTGTTTCGCTGATTCTGGGCTGTCACCATGGGAGGGATCTGATTTCCTGAAGCCTGACACCCAATGGGAGGCTTGCAAAGAGAACCTGAGTGTAACAGCACTCACCATGCCAGTTAGTCTGAGCAACAGCAGAGGTCGGACACAGCTGCCATGGCCAGTAGCTACTGATAGCCTTATCCTCCATGAATTTCTCTAATCCTCTTTGAAACCCATCCGAGTTGGTGACTATCATACATCTGTCACACAAGCTGCAAAGCTGGGTGTATATTAGGGCTGGACCAAATCATTAATCAGTTGTTTCGCCCACCCTGACATTTCAGTAAATTTCCAGGGTTTAGGTGAATCTTTTCTGTGGTAGGAAGAGAACCAGAGCAATCTCCATGCCTGCTCCACCCCCCCCCCCCAATTCAGAGATAGTTTTTGAATTTTGGAAAGTTCAAGATGGTCATCACAATTAAACCGGCTCCCTCTTTTGCTGACCATTCGGGGTTGCCATTGCAACAGACAGATGTTGAAATACAATGTGTGTGTGGACTGCTCATTCTCCACTCTCAGGAGCTAAAGAATTGAAGCAGGCTTGTTAGAAACATAGAGTGGGGGGCCACTGGGGCGCATCGGAAGATGGCTGACAATAACATCTCTCCGTCCCACACAAGGTAATTAAGAGGCTGTGATGGGAGTAAACAGCCTCCTGCCCCCCCCAAGCATGTGGGGGAGACTGCCCTTGCCTGCTGTGCCCTATACCACCCCCGAATTTGAGGGGGTGGGGGCCCTAGGCAGAAAGCCCTTGTGCGGATTTCAGTGCTCCTGGACGCTGTCTCTGATTCGCACCTCTAGCTGCAGCAACTTCAAAAGAAACAATTAGGAGGAAGCTAATGCACATATTTCAAGGAAGAGTGGGGAGTAAAGACTGCTAACTGAAGAGATCTCTGATAAACAAGACGGGTCGGAGGAACAGGAATAAATCATGAGAAGACACACCAAGGCTCGGTATGTTCGGCAACGAGACTGGATGGGGGGGGCTTTCCTTTCTTTTCTCTATGTGATTAACCAAGAACCCCCCCCCCCCACAAGTCACAAGTCAGAAATGCTGTTTAAATGACTTAAGCTGAGGATTTAAGACTGTGTGGAGATAATTTTCTAACCAAAGCATGTTTTAAGGAGATCGTGGAAAGCATAAGAGCTTTGGAATGACGCAGCAAAAAATAGCGTCGCCATTTTGGCAAGTTCTGTCGAAAGACTTATGTCTGGGAGGAGGAAAAGATCTGTTTTCATATTGTGGGTGAGCCTCCTCAGAGGGACTAAAGAAGGCGACAGATTTGCGAGACTAATGATGGAAAGAGTGCTTTTATTTATGAAAGTGATGATATATGGAAACCATCTCGACATGATGATTGGACGAACAGAAAAATTCACACAGGATTATAACTGGTGTTTACCTGCTTAAGGAGATTATCAGAAGAGATCATAAAGAAAAAAGAAAAATATACGAACAAGATGAGATGTGGGAACAGCAAGATAGGACTGGATAGAATTATGAACATTATTTGGACAGATTTGTGGATATTAACGCAGCAGCAAGAAGATGATTGGAATCCCCTTTGGAACTTGAAATATGGGTCCCCCCAGCAAAAAAATTAATATTCGGCTTTGTAATTCGGAATTTATGTGATGTGATTTGATTGGTCGGTTAATAAAAATTATTAAAAAAAGAAAAAAAAGAAACATAAAGTCAGAGTGTGCCAATCCGTGCCACCCTATTTTTAATGTTTGGATTTAAGTTTTTTAAAAAATAATAATTGAAGCATGTCTACCCCGCAAAACATGAAGATACTTCATTTGAATGTTTAATGCCATTCTGCCCATTTTCTCCCTTAGTTTACACCATGAATGTAGGAACTGCTATGACTGCTCCAGGCATGCCATGTTTATTTCAATATAAAAGCAGTGGAGCTGTATCATTGAATTTAGGAATGCTTCAGCTAAGGATGGATACAGACTCCTTAACAATCACCTTGCAGTATCTTAAATTTCTGGTAGGAAGGGAGAAACTGCAGTCACACACCTCATCTGTTACTGTTTGTAGGATGAGCGGCCTTTCTAATCACTTTTCCTTCAACTATTAATTCTGCAAGAATCTCTGCATAAGGTTATGTCAGTGTGGCCATAAATCAGATCAACAAGAAATCAATGAACACCAAAGCCAGGTAAAACTAGACTCATTGAGCTATTTAATGATGTTCAGGTTTCTTGCATATTGCTGAAAATAGGGACCTCATAAGTGAAGTATACAATGATTATAAAACTAGTTTTACAAAAAAAGAAAGAAAAGGAGAATTTTGCACAATAGACTAAAATTAGCATTTGTAACACAGAGACATATCTCAATAATAAAATCCAACACAAAATCATTTTAAACTTATGAAAATTGGTCGGCGATCAGCGTCTAGGCAACCATTTCCTCCCAATTGGTACTATGATTAGTCTTCAGTATTTTTCCAATATAAGTTCTGCTACTCCTAATAAAAATCTCTCTCTCTCTCTCTGTGTGTGTATCTATTATCTATCTATCTATCTATCTATCTATCTATCTATCTATCTATCTATCATCTATCATCTATCTATCTATCTATCTATCATCTATCTATCTATCTATCTATCTATCATCTATCTATCTATCTATCTATCTATCTTCTATCTATCTATCATCTATCTATCTATCTATCTATCTATCTCTATCTATCTATCATCTATCTATCTATCATCTATCTATCTATCTATCTATCTGTCATCTATCTATATCTATATCATCTATCTATCTATCATCTATCTATCTATCATCTATCTATCTATCTATCTATCTATCTATCTATCTATCTATCTATCATCTATCATCTATCTATCTATCAATTATCTATCTATCTATCTATCTATCTATCTATCTATCTATCTATCATCTATCTATCTATCTATCTATCATCTATCTATCATCATCTATCTATCTATCAATCATCTATCTATCTATCTATCATCTATCTATCTATCTATCTATCTATCTATCTATCTATCTATCTCTATCATCTATCTATCACAGGCTTCCTGAACCTTGGCCCTCCAGATGTTTCAAGACGACAATTCCCATCATCCCTGACCACTGGTTCTGCTAGCTAGGGATCATGGGAGTTGTAGGCCAAAAACATCTGGAGGGCCGAGGCTGAGGAAGCCTGATCTATCAGCTCATTTGACAGACATTCACAGAGCAATCAAAACTGCAGTCTGCCCTATTGGAGGGGTATGAGTGGAGCAGAGATGTCTCTCCACTCAGCCCAGCCTGACTCCACCAAATCGGCTGGCAAGGAGTGCCCCAATGTACTCACCCATACAGCAGGCACGTGGATGTCACTGCCAGTGGCAACTCCATTGCCGGTAACCAGCAGCGCATTTCAGGGGCAGGGCTGGGCTAGGACTGTATTGTTTGCATTCTGAGCTGCAGCTACTGCTGCTATCCTATGATGGCAACATGCCTGATCCAGGCCTCTTTGCTTTGCCAGCCGGGGAGCTGATGCAGCGAAGTGGCATGCTTGCCCTGCCTCCACCTTCTACCCTGGCAGTGGGGCTGTGGTGCTGGCTGCATTGCTCCATGAAGTCCTAGCATTGCTGGCCAGGGTTTAGGGTTGCAAGTCCCACCATGCCACCCCCAGCTTTTTAACCTCTTGTTAACAAGTGAGCATTAAAACAAATCGCTAAACACAGCAAAGTTTTGCAGGCTGAATTATATTGACATCTACTTTTTCAAGACTAAGTGTACAGGTGGTCTGGAAGAACTGCTCCATAACTCACAACAAGCCCTTGTAACAGAGAACAATATCCATTCTATTTGCATTGCCTGGAACAGAGAAACAAAGAATAAGCGAGGTCCTTGTTACTGGTAAAGTGGAAACTGAGGTACTGCCACAGTATTCATCCTTAATCTGCCTGGTGCAGAAATCCAAGCCTTGTTATCTATAGTCCCCCATTTTAATGTGTTTTTAATTGCCTATTCAAATGCACCTATTGCAATTAAGGAGAAAATATCTTCCCTTTTGAAAAATGTATGAGCTTTGCAATTAGAAGTAATTGCCCTTGTTAATTAAAAAGTGCTCCTTTATTTTCTGTTGATCGTATTTCCCCCCCACCCCTGTATTAAAAGAGTAGTTAATGGCTTTGGAAATTCCATTACAGGGCAGGTTTTGCCCTTGCAAGCCTTTATAAGGTTGGTGCAAAGGCTCAATATCATTCTTGAGCTCCAAAAACGTGGCTTGGGAAATCTACGTAATTTATGGTCAAATCAGCCTCATTCAATGGTATCCCTTAATCTCAGGAGTCCTTAGTCTTCAGCAACATTACATCCATTTTGTTGTTTTTGAATGCAAGCAGGGTTAGCAGAGTCATTTAGATGCAGTTGGGAGTCTAGAGAGAAAAGAAACTGTTAATATTTTACTGGGTAAACTGAACAAAAACAGTACATAATGCAGACAAAAGCTCTCTGTTTATTTGTTTATAGCAGGCCTTGTTGATAGTAGGAAGACACACAAAGGTGAAAGGTTATTGGGAAATGATTTATAATGAGTTTAAAAAATGTTTAAAGTGATGATTCCCAAGAAACCTGAGGCCTTTCTGTTACATATAATTTGATCAGAGCTTCCAAAGGAATTGTTTTATTTGTTTATGTATGCTACGGCGGCGGCAAAAATAGTCTACCCACAAAAATGGAAAGAAGAGGAAGTCCCAACGAAAGA
Source organism: Podarcis tiliguerta (assembly GCF_965153285.1). Lineage (NCBI taxonomy): Eukaryota > Metazoa > Chordata > Lepidosauria > Squamata > Lacertidae > Podarcis > Podarcis tiliguerta. The sequence continues at coordinate 48,780,774 of NC_139545.1, read as the reverse complement.
AGAGTGGCTTATGAAGGTGATGGGATATGCTGAGATGGCTACACTAACTGTGAGAATTAAAGTTATTAGAAATAAGGGACGGTATAAATTACGTGGTGCTACACACGTAGAAATATGACATTAAGGAATTCATTTTGAAGCCTGATTACCATTGTTACATGGTGTAAATAAGGTGTGACACCCAATGTAACAAGCAGAGTATTGTTGTCATATTCAAACTGCTAAATTAAAGACTCCCTTCTGAATAAGAAAGCATTAATGGCCTTACCCTAGTATAGGAAGTTGTGTACAATATTTTGCAAGCTAAAGTCAATTATTTGATTTGCCATCTTCCACACTATGTATCTTCAATGCAGTGTTGCAAACTGCCTTTAAATTGATCATCTTCAATCTGGGAAACTGTGCTTGCATTTGATTTAGTTGTATATTTCCAGGGAGGAGTGCTGCCAGCCCATGGCTGTCAACCGTCCCTTATTTGGCGGGAAACTCCCTTATCCCAGCGCCGTGTACCGCTGCTGTCCCTTATTGAGGATGTCCCTTAAATTTCCCGGGTTTCAAAGGAAGCAGCTCCTCTCCCTCCCTGCCAGCCAGGGAGGAGGGGGGCTCCAACTCTGTTGCTTGGCTGCCCAGCCCGCCCCCCTCCGGCCTCCTCTCACCAGCCTCGGCCCCCAGGAGCCCCTCCCCGCTGGGACTGAGGAGCCTTGAGAGGAGAGCGAGGGCCTTGAGAGTTCAGAGAGAGGAGGAGGAGGTGGAGGCGCGGGCAGGTGTTCCAAGGGCTAACCATAGAGGGGGAAAGCAGAGGAAGGACCGCAAGCGCTTCTCCCATAGATTTGTAGTGGTAGACTAGCATAGATGGCCTGATCTGCGGGTTTACTTCGGGCACTATTCCCCCCCCTTCCTCCCACCCCGCTTGATGGAACTGAGAGCTGCAGATGGAGCACAAGAGAAAAGATACAGAACTGCAGCAGCATCTTCATAGCTTGGACTTCGTTTTGCGCGAAAAGTGGTTGCTGCTTGTAGTTATTTAATTGCAGTGTTTCATCAGCTGGTGTCTTGAGCAGCAACCTCTGGAAACGAAGGGCTAAAAACCGGCGCTGCTCTCCCAAATTATCTGGTCCCTTTTAACTTCATATTTCAGCTGGTTGACTTAAATCCCTTATTTTGGCTGCTGGCCCCTTATTTGCGAGGCTGCTGGTCCCTTATTTTCAAATCTGTAAGTTGACAGCTATGTGCCAGCCACATGCTTATTCTCCAGTGGAGGCAGCTAAAGGGTTTTAAAGACTTTAATTGGGGCAACTATCTTTGAACCTGAGGAGATCAATACCCAAGAACTGTGGGTGTCCAATATCCATGCAGGCTTATTAGAATTGAATTAGGTGTAGGAGGTGGATGTTTTACCTGGGAAAACAAACACATATCTGATTTTATCACTGAGAGCCAGAGCGATGATCTGGAATATATATATCCCCACCTTGCCCTTTCCTGAAGAAAGACAAGGGAGCCTTATGCTCATCTCTCTTCCCATTATCACATTCTCTCTTTAATGATTAAGAAATTGTTACGGCCGAGTATGTGCAATATAGTCTTAAAGGTCAGATCAACCATTCAGTTTCTCGTGGAAAGAATGGCACTAATCGTTTCTTTACACCCACAACACCAGTAATGGATCACAGACCATTGCCCTGAATATGAAGATGCATCTTCACCATGACAAATCATTAATGATGCTCATTGTTTGCAAACTGGTACATTCTGCCGCTGGATGAAATACAATACAAGCTGCAACATATCATCCTATTCCATGTCTACCCCCTCCCCACTTGTATTTGGCTAGTTTTGTAAAGGATAGCACAGACTCAGGGATAGCTCAGAAAACACTGTGCTATCACTTACCTTTGTGTGCCTTGTTCAGGATTCTGCTGCTATAATTATAGATAAGTATGTTCTCATAGACAATACAAATCTTTCCACCTACTGAATGGGTGCACAGTGCAATGGAGCCCTATCGTACCACCACCAGGACTTGCATTCAGGAAACGAGAGCAGCTTATCCACCTGTAGAAGACAGTGTGTCCCTCTGATCCTCCTGTGCTTTCTTCTACCCCTTGTTTGTGTGTGAGGAATGTACAAAGGGGTGTGGATGGAAAGGTTCCTCTGGCTTCTTCTGTTCTGCTCATGGATACGTGGAGTCACTGAACTATTGCGGCCATTGCATTATTTACAGAGCTCCATCAACGTGCTTGGGTGCTTTACTAAAGATTTATAAGCAGAAGACAAAAGACAGGTTGAAATCTATGTTTTGACTGGGGGAAGGGAAGGAAGAGGAAGGATAGCAGTGAGGTGTCGTAATGTTGGATTCAGACCGGGGTGGAGCAGGGTTCAAACGTCCTCTCAGCCATGGAGCTTCTTGGGATACCTTGGGCCAGTCACCACCTCTAACTGAGTTGCCTAGAGCAGGGGTCAGCAACCTTTTTCAGCCGTGGGCCAGTCCACCATCCCTCAGACCATGTGGTGGGCTGGACTCTATTTTGGAAAAAATATGAATGAAATCCTATGCCTCACAAATAACCCAGAGATGCATTGGAAATAACAGCACACATTCTACTCATGTAAAAACACCAGGCAGGCCCCACAAATAACCCAGAGATGCATTTTAAATAAAAGGACACATTCCACTCATGTAAAAACACACAGATTCCCAGACCGTCTGCGGGCCGGATTGAGAAGGCCCCAGGCCTTAGGTTGCCTACCCCTGGCCTAAAGCGTGGTGTTGATAACACCAAGGTTGCAAGTTTGATCCCTGTATGGGATCATAGCGGGTTGAACTAGATGGTCCTCAGAGTCCCTTGCGACTTTACAATTCTATGATTCTATGATCTACCTCACAAAGTTGTTGTAAGGATAAAAGGAAGGCAGGGTTGTGCATAGGGCCTTGGATTATTTCCTAGAATGACAGGTTAAAAATGCACTTGATAATAACAGCAAGGCTTGAATGTGAACAAGTGCTAGCACACACTTGAAACGTGATCAGAGGAGGGCAACCAAGATGATCAACGGTCTGGAAACCAAGCCTTATGAGGAACCATTGAGGGAGCTGGATATATTTAGCCTGGTAAAGAGGAGATAAGTAAATCTGCTCTGTCTTTCAGAATGTTGTTTGACTGTGGACCCCTTTTAAGGTATTTTTTTGCATGATGGCTCCCAAGATCAAGGGGAATTTTGGAAGCCATTTTGAATCAAGATGGTTGACTAAATCTTTCAAAACTGCTCAGTTTTTTTGTTTGTTTCATGGAGTTCCCAAGCAATGCCAGGTTTGAGGCTCCTAGTGGCACAAGTTTGTTTGTTTGTTTGTTTGTTTATTTATTTATTTATTTAACAAAAGGCCCAATAAACCACCTGATTATGTTGCTTGGGGCTGCAAAACAGGAGGATTGTCAAGTACAGGATACACGGGTCTGGCCTGGTGGTTCTAGCTGGAGTATATAGTAAACATACTGTAAATATGGTGCGTGAATGTGTGTGATGGGGAGGTTTGTGGCATGAATGGCCTAGCTTTGCTTCAGGTGGTTGAATCTGTTGACCTCTGTGAATCTGTGATTCTATCTATATTAATACAATATCCTTAGGAAGACAGAAATTGATTAACGACTTCAGTGTTGGCAGGTTAAAATACGTTGATTTAAGTCAAATTTTAATTGAATTGCAAAGTCTGAACTTTTCATTTTCTTATTTTTATTGCATCGATCCAGAAGATGTCTTAAAGATAATTTTCTGAACAATTGATTTTCCTTTTTTATTTGGTTGATTACTTCAATGTACTTTGCAAATAACCTCATATGATCACCTATACAGAAACACTGTGTTGATCTTAATTGTAACCAATAAGGGTCAAGTTGCTGAGAATCTCCTCCATTATTTGTTTAGCCTTCCTGTTTATGAAAGTGATAGAACAATTAATTAACTGAGATTTTGACTGTTGTGAGCTGCTTGTCTCTGCAAGTGAAAACAGAATATTTACTTGCTTTTTTCATAACATGTGTAATGTGAAATGTGCTCATTTTTTGCTGTTGCAATGGCTAAACCCCATTAGAAATTCTAATATGCAAATGGATAATGAGAGCATAATGAAAATTGGTTAGGTTCCCCGTTTAGAGAAGCTTTTAATGTTTGATGCATTACTGTATTTTAATATTTTGTTGGAAGCTGCCCAGAGTGGCTGGGGAAGCCCAGCCAGATGGGTGGGGTATAAATTATTATTATTATTATTATTATTATTATTATTATTATTATTGATGCCTTTTGCTACCTTTCTAAAGTGATTTTCCTTCCTTCCTTTCTTCTACCATAACCTATTGTTTTGGGGTTCCTTGCTTGCCTCATGGCAAATGGGCATGACTCTGTGTCTGCCCCTGAGATGGAACAAGCAAGGCATGGACACATATTGGCGTCCAGCTCGTGGTGTGCTGTGCATGTTACAGTAACAACACATGAACCAGGAGTTCCTTCTGCAGCGGTTCAGTTAAGTAACTTTTTTACTCTGGAGAGTGTGTGTGTGTGTGTGGTGCTCTTTAGAAGATAATGTGTGTTTTTCACTTCAAAATGTGATAAGCATCATCCCTATTTGTTTGCCCATTCCACTCCTGCTCATTCTGCTGATTGAGGCCCTGGGCACCTGCCCCTCAGAGCAAAAAGAGTAATTTTTTAAAACAAAAAAAATGTAGGTCATGCAGAGGCCCTTTGCTATAGCATGATCTGAAACATAGCTTTACTTGTTTTCTTTTTTTATATATATAAATAATTTTTATTAATTTACAACAAAAACAAAACAAAACATACATTGTTTTCACATTCAAATTTTTCCAAATCTTTCTTTTTGAACTTCCTTCAGCTTTTCCGTAAATCTTTCATAGTCATTATTAATTTACGCATTTCCTTTGTTTATATTGTCATTACTTGAATCTTTTTCCTCTATTCCCTTTTAACAATACCTCTCACATTTTCACAGTGCTCTTTTAAAACCCTCTAGCGTTATTTGACCCTCACTTATACTCTCCAGATATTCAACAAATTTTCCCCAGTCCTCTGTAAACTTTTGGTCTCTTAAACATCTAATCTTCCCAGTCATCTTATCCAATTCAGCATAGTCCAACAACTTCAATCTCCAGTCTTCTATTGTCGGTACTGAAACATAGCTTTAGATAGACTCTGGAGAATTGATTCGTTTTAAAATATCACTGCAGATAAAAAGGATGTGTTAAATGGAGAATGGGTATAAAGGCTAGCCATTGGACGTGTCGACCAGACATGATGGAAGATTTGCATCAGTAAATAGCATTAACTGTGGATTTTGTATATGTACTGTCTGGTCGGTGTGCAGTCTCTAAATGATTTTGTGGAACATGTCCAACTTGACAACGTTAAACAGACAATTTCATACATTTCCCACTCTGCACATTTTTTCTTGGACGCTACCCACATTTGTTGATCAGCCTGTGAAATATTTACATTCTCCATCACCACCTAGCGATGGTGCAGATTGATTGGACACTGCGCCCAGTTCCCTGTTCATGCTACAAATAGACACATAACTTTCCCCAAAGCCTTTGGGTGTGCACCATGGCTAGTGCCAGTATCGATTCTTCATTTCGCTCACACTATCCCCCAAATTTACATTCCACATGGCAACATTCTGGCTGCTTCTGTATAGACTTGTGACACAAAGGGAAGGGGGAACCAGCAACTTGAGTGGCTAACTTTCTGATGTGCTGTGAACAATATGCCCTGATCCAGACATAGAGAGAATGGTCCAGTCAGGTGTTCCTAATATGCAACAAATTTGGACCATGGTTTGTGGCCAAAAAAAATCACACATCCAGTTTTGCTGCCACTGGTTGGTGCTGCTGCTGTCATCTGCAGCACTGGCCAAGCAAGAAAATCAATAACTTTATTGAGCTCTTAGAGGGAAGACATCATACTTGGGCTTCAAGACTTGCATTTGACTTGGTGGGTCAGAAGTTGTGCAGACTTGTAGTACAGAGTTTGGAAGCTACTGCATAGTGTGGAAAGGTTCTTTCCTTATATTCTGCATCAGGAATGTATTGGTGCTCAAAAAAACCCCACCTGGTTGTTTTTCTGACCTGCTGGCAACAGTTAATGCAGGCTGATGGCCATGCCCCTAGTAGGCTGTAGTGCATGGCTGATGTATTCAGCTTGATAGATCATAAGAAGCCATATTGGAATCTTCCCAAGTAACTGCTTTCCAAAAAGTAGGCTAATAGAAACAGCCAGAAACCAGCAGAAACCATCACTATCCTGACCCATATTCATTTAAATGTTAGCAATTTTTTGAAACTGTGCAAAAGAATATGTTTGTGACGTAAATCTTATGCAAGGAGTTGCCGTCATGAACGATAACAGCCGCACTGCTGATATATGCAAGGAAGTGGTTTGTTTAAGAACTATAGCAGAAAAGGCAGCAAGCAAGATAATTTATGGCAAAGTGAAGTTATTTTATTGATTACTGCAGAAGGAACACATTTGCTTTCTCAAGCAAAATATGTTTTTTCGGTGTTTTGAGGTAGAAAGGTATTTCTGTGGTGTACATTTTTTCTATGAAACCCCCACCCCCCCAGCAGCTGTATAGAAATCAAAGTTTGCCACAGGAGGCCAATTATATGTAGTGTCCAAACAGAAGAACTTGGGAGGAATGAATATGTACCGGTACATCATGTCACTTAAAACACACACACAAGCCTTGGTACTTACAAATATATTAAATGGGTTCATTGTTGGATACTGAGTATGGTAAGCCTTCACTAACCAGATGGAAGTGATGTGTCTTATTAGAAGCAGTACGGGGCTGTAATAATAAAATATATAATACAGCTACTCTTTTTAGGTTGGTCCTATTATCACAGGTATTCTGTTCTGTAATTTTGTCCTCCCCCCCCAAGTTTCTTGAGTAGCCACAAGGTGGCAGATGAGCTACAAAGATAGCAAAATGTTGGGGGGAGACACAGCGATTTATAGTGGATATATATATATTACAGATGCATTTATCTACTGCACTTTTCCCCCCTACTTGTGGGTGGGGGTGGAAGAAGAACCTTCTCTTTTAAATCAGAACATGAACCCAGCAAATATGTACTACAGTCCATCAGTTCTGGTGAAATTGTGCTGGTGCAGAGTTTCTCTGCATAGATATTTCAAGAGGTATCAATTGTTGGAAGAAAAAAAAATTGCATGTGATTTTCTGCTTTTCAACAAGAGGGGAATTGAACTGCCCTGGCTATCAGCAGAATACAAGGAAAGTGTGACTACAGATCCCTTCTGGGGTCTCTCAGGAGTCCGTTTTGTGACCCCCTTCCCCCTCAGCCTGAACACGACCACCAGTTATTGCTGCCATGAATGGCCACTGTGCTTACTTTGTGTGCCTAAACTACTGTCACAGATGGTACTTTCGGGGGAGGCTTTTTGTTGCCATTTGACCACCATTTTTACATTTCCCCCCTCACACCTGAGTGTGTACATAAACACACACATACTGTGTACACATAAATCTGCAAATTTAGTATAATCCTCCATGCACCTAATGAAATGGACGCTGGACACAAATGCTTGTTCCTTAATAAACATACTAGTTTTTAATGTGTGACAAGACTCTTTTCAGTTTTGCTTCAAGAGATCAACATGACTACTCTTCTAGAAATATCTTGGAAACAGTGGTGGACCATATGCCTGCGCTGCCTAGGGGGGGCGCGCTCCCGAGGGGGGGGCGTGGCGCAGAGGGTGGCCTCCCAGGAGTGGGATAGCCACTCGGATGCCCGGAGCATCATGCGCGTCCTGCATGCAGTGACGCAGCAAGCCACCCATGTCGGACATTTGGTGTGCCGCCTCCCCGTGACTCCCAAGTCTCCCCCAAGCTGCCAAAATGAAAGGGGAATGGGGGAATGCCGCCGGCAAAGTGGCACAGCTCCTCCCCTTACCCTGACGGCTCATGGTAGGCTTGGGAGTTGTGGGCGGGTGGCGCACTGAATGTCACCCCCCTCAGTGAGGGCACCCAGGGCAGTCCGCCCCCACCGTCCCCTTCCTACGCCCCTGCTTGGAAGACGTAGTTGTGGCCCAGTACAGTCATACCTCATGTTGTGTCCACTTTAGGTTGCGTTTCTTCGGGTTGCGGACTGCCGAAACCCGTAAGTACCGGAATGGGTTACTTCTGGGTTTCGGCAGTCACGCATGTGCAGAAGCGCTAAAGTGCACTTTGCGCATGCGCAGAAGTGCTAATAGTGCTATGAGCATGCACAGAAACACCGAATCGCAACCCGTGCATGCGCAGACACAGGTTGCGAACGCTGCGGGTTGCGAACATGCATCACATTCGCAACCCGAGCGTCCACTGTATAATGTGTCCAATGCTATACATTCTTCAAATGCTTTTAAATGGCTCCTTCATGCTTTGGGCAGATTTCAGTGCTCCATCCCTGTGCCTGCCACATAAAAGCTCCACTGGAGACCTGAGTGAAAAGTAGGCAAATTAACGAACCTTCATTGCAATGGAAAGCCTAGAGGGGAGGCTCCAGAAGATCTCACAAAGACCCCGCTTGCCATATTGGTCAGCTTAGCCTAGGAAAGATGCCTTCGCCTGGTCCATCCAGTCTCTCTTGCCTAACAGGTGTTCTTTAAGGCCTCACTCAGGGCTTCTTCCCATCAGCTCCAACCTGACCCTTTTAACTGGAGATGCTGTGGAAGTGAACTTGAGGCCTTCCACATGCTAAGCAGATGCTCTGCCCCTGAGCCACCGCTCTTCTCTTAATGCAGTTACTGCAAGGACAAAAATGTAAGGTTGAAACTGACCCCAAACTGGGCATTGCTGCTGCTTGATTACCCTTCTAGCAAAATGTGCACTTGGAGGATAGGAAATTGTCCAGAGAACTTATCCTCTAGAGAATAATGCAAACAGCACATCTAATGCTGCCTGCTTCCAGGTGCAAAAGGTGAATATTGCAATTACTAGGAAGCAATGAAGAGGCATCTCTGTGAAATAGTGCCAAGAGCTGCAAATTTCCCCTTCTTCGGTCATGCATCTGTATGTAAAGACAGCTATTTTTTCCTAGTACCTCTTTACTCATTTTCTCTGTACATTCCACACATGATTTAACATGGTATTATCATCACAGTTCTCCTTTCCAACTTGTCAGCAAGTCATCACATTTGAGTGTAGTCCTCCAGACAAGTTCTTAGCCAGGGCTTAGCCAGGAATCATTTCAGTTTCAGAAATGATCTGCTCATTATGCAGTAGACAGGACAAAGTTTGATTGGTTTCTTCTCTGTGTGGCGCTTTCTGCCTCATTCCTCTTGTATGATTTAGACCTACACTTTTCTTCCATCTCCAGTCAAAGGTGCAAGTCTTATGGTCGTATGCTTCAACCTATCATTTATCCATCATTTTAGGATGATGAACATTTCTTTGTCTGCATTGCCATGTGGTCCTGGAAACTTTGGATCTCTGTTGTGTGGTAGATCTTGCATGGGTTCACTCAAGAAAAAGAATATGTGCTCCAAATGTCCCCCCCCAAAAAACCTGCCTCACACCTTAGAGGGGTCCAGTGGCTCCCTCAAAGACCTAGGTTAGGGCTAGCCCATCCATGAGGTAGACTGAGGCAAGTATTTTGGGTGGTGCAATCCCACAGGGTGGTGTTTCTGTGGGAGCCACATCCACCCCTTCTGCCAGAGAAGCGAGGAGAAGTTGCAGTTTCCAACAAGATGTCACCCCTTCTCCTTACTTCTCCCATGGCAGGGGGAGACCTGCCCCCATCACTGCTGCTGCCAGATAATCAAGAGAAGTGAGTATGGCTTCTGGGTTCTAGCAAGATTTTGTAGAGCTCTTGTGAGATCATGCTGGAACCCAGAAGCCACAGCCACGTGACCCCATAAGCAAGGCTTCAGGAGGGGGTAGTGGTAGGGCAGTGGGTTTGTTTGTGTGGCACCTTCCCACCTCAGGCAGTGAAATGGGATGGGCTACCCCTGACTAAGGTCTTTGGTTGCTGATGAGAAGTATATTAGGGTAAGGAGAGATGCGATATCCTGAGCCTGCAAGCTTCATGAGGGATATGCTTCATTATGCAGACAACGTCTGTGGGCAACAAGCAAACGTTTATGTAAGAGCCGGACACTGAGGTCCTCCTCCAAAGGTCTTCTGGTGGTTCCCTCACTGCGAGAAGTGAGGTTACAGGGAACCAGGCAGAGGACCTTTTCAGTAGTGGTGCCCTCCCTGTGGAACACCCTTCCATCAGATGTCAAGGAAATGAACAACTGTCTGACTTTTAGAAGATGTCTGAAGGCAGCCCTATATTGGGAGGTTTTTAATGTTTGATTTTTCATTATGTTTTATATGTATATGTTTTATATCATTATGTTTTTAATGTTTGATATTTCCTTTTTAAATAAATGATATTTATTAAATTTTCCATTTTAACAATTCAATCAAACCACATTAAGCATTCCAAAATAAACAAATTATCCAATAATCAAACAATCCACATGTTATGCCAAATTATAATTTTTTAGGCGGACTTCCCTTGCTTCAAGGTTGGGGGGGGGGGTTCTAATCATCTCATATTTCTGCTGCTTTTCGTGGTCATTTCAGATAGTTCCCATAAGTCATTCTGATGTTAATCCTTCATTGTTTTCAGCAGCCTCTGAGTTCGTCCAGCAAGCGAGATAAATCAAAACAGTGTGTTTCTGTGTGGGTTCTTATGTCTTTAATATTTGATGTTTCATTATGTTTTATATGTATATGTTTTATATCATGTTTTTAACATTTGATGTTTCATTACATTTTATGTGTTTATATATGTTTTATTTCCCCAAAGTGGCTGGGAAAACCCAGTCAGATGGGCGGGGTAGAAATAACAAAATTATTATTATTATTAAAGGTAGTGACCAGACACTTAAGAAAGGGGTGGATCAACCCTGAGGCTGCCTAAATCTGCTTGTTTGTGACTCAATGGATCCTTGATTTGCCAGCTTAGATCCCAGAAACACTCTTTTCAAGAATGCTAGCAATCCTGACACATTATGCGGTGACATTATCATGTTAGACATGACACCATAAACAAGTTCTGAGGCCCTGCAGATGAAGCTCATCTCACCCATTTCTTGGGCCTTCTAAATAACTTCTAATGGAACAAAATTCTATGATTCTATTGTTCAAAATGGAGCTTGAGTCTGGTCCACTCTTCTAGAACCGAGTTCTGTCATTTAACTAGGTCAGGAGTCCTCTTCCACCTATGCTTTTATGTTGAGACATTGGTAAGAGGCTTCCTACAATCTCAGTCCATCATCCATCACAATCCCTTCTGTTTCTTAGGACAACTGTCAGGGGAAATTGCAATTCTTCCTTATTTGTTCAACACACACAGGGAAAACCTTGTATCCTGAGAAGCCTTGCTATAATGACTCAGAATATATATGTTGCCTTTCTCCAGAGTATTTATGTGAGGGGTTTGATTTGGGCTTCTTAATATAGTTAGTGTCTAATCACAGGTCCTTAGAGTAGAAACAGAAATAATAATGAAGTAGCACAAATTAAAAATGCCAGTTGTATTAATGCAAATGTTAATAACAGTGACGCAGCTTGCTTTTCTTTTAGCTAGATAATTAAACAGCAATTTATTTTCTTGTGTTGTGGAAGCCTTTATACCCTGCATAGTTCATTGCTGTGCTTTGATTATGGGATTTCTTATCTGATCTGCTTGTTTGCGACAAGAAAGATGGATCCTGGGGCACTCTTAAAAAAGAGGGAGAAAGAAATTAAGGGCTAAATCTGTATCCCACTCTCTAGTCATAAAATCAGTACAATTTTTATGAACAAACTCGTTCGTAAATAATTTAAATGGTACTAATTAAAAACATTTTATTCCCAGATAGTAGGTTGACGGCAAAAGGTTTTTTTGTTTTGTTTTTTGTTTAGCCACTCCTTTATTCTGTTATCTAATGCGTGGTAGTCAATGAAAACATTTCATATTTGCATGTTTAAAGTTGAACAAGCAAGGAGCTTGGAACCATGTTGCAGTGCCTTCCTGGCTTCTTTTAACTTCCACTTTTTATGTACGCTGTCCAAGGTCCTCAAGTATTTAAGTGCTAAGTATGAAATGTACAAAACAGTTGTGTCCAAAGGTCTGGCAGCCTATTCCACACACCCTCATTTTCACACACACTATTAAGCTTTGTAGCCGCCATCAGCCCACCTGCCCCCCCCCAAAAAAAAATCCTGTGGTATGGTGGTACATTTTGGAGTGCAGGAATTTGTTGTGGCAGCCTTTGTAGCCATGTCTCTGAGGAAAGTCTAAAAATGCAGATAGCTATGTTGATCTATTACACACACACACACACACACACACACACACACACACACAATTTATAGGGATCAGTTTATAGCCAGAACACAGTAAGCAAGCAAAGGATAGCTGGACACACCAGGGCACACATCTCTGTCAGTCACTGAGTTCCCTGTGTGACCTTGAGCTAGCTATTGTGTCTGCTTCATAGGGTTATTATTAAAAGGATAAAGTGGGTGCCCCAGATGTAAACATACTGTCAAAAAAACAAACAAACTCCCAGAGCTGCATTCTTTTGTGTCCCCCCTCCACTGCAAACAGTTAATCTCACCAGTGATCCTGCAGTCCACAGCTTCACACATTCATAGGTTCTCTGCTCTTAGGGTTTGAATGTGTTGCTTTTAAGGTTTCAAAATTCTGGACACTGCCACAAATGCCCATGGAGAAGACATTTGAATCGCGAGGTGCAAGTTCACTCTGGCTCATCCCACAAATCTGTTAGACTTTGAGGGGGTGTTGTGAGCGTTCAACAGAAGTGTTTGATTTCTGAGGTGGTCCCTTAACTTTCCCGAAAGAGGAAAAAAGCCTTCCTATGGGGAAGGTAGGAAGCAAATAGAGGGTTCACTTAGACACAGGAGAAGACCTGTAAAGGCTTCTGCGTAGTTGCAAATGATGTTCAGAGTATTGTTTACCTGCCAGGGATCAAGGGACTTGTAGTAAAAATAACGCAACTGAAATTCGGAGGAATGCTGCAAGCCACAATGAAGGCAGGATATGCTCATCATAGCAAGAAACCATTGATAGCTTTATTGTCTTTCTGTGAATTTGTCCAATTATCTTTTAAAGTTGGTTGCCATCACTACATCTTGTGAGAACAGATTCCATGGTTTCGTTACATACTATGGCAAGAAGATATTTCTTTTGTCAGTCTGGAATCTTCCAACAATCAGTGTAATTGAATGTCCCTGAGTTCTAGTGCTATGAGAGAGAGGGGGGGGGGAAGAGGGAGAGGGAGGAGGAAACTTCCCTAAATTCAGTTTCTCCACACATGTATAGAACTGTAGTATTAGTTATTGGTGTATCAGTCTTCCCCTTGCCCTGTGTAGAAAAGACCAATATTGACATCAAAATCAGGATTTGAAAAGAAAAATGGTCAGATCTTGAATACTTTAAATAACCAGTTTTGGAATTCTCTTCAAGGATCCTGCAAGCTGCACTTAAACTCAAGATGGTTTCATTTATAAACATGTCTAAAGTTAATTTCACAGCTCTATGCTTACACACACACACACACACACACACACACACACACACACACTGTTCTAAGCACCCACAGGCAAGTTCTAATAAAGCAGGTGGATATACAATTACAGTCTAGTTGTTAGATCCAGGTGCTTTTGGAAGAAACTGATTTTCTGGATCCATTTCAGTCAGGGTTTAGGCCTGGTTTTGGCACAGAAACTGCTTTGGTCACTCTGTCAAGAAAGACAAGGGAAACATGACCTCTCAGTGGCTTTCAATACCACTGACCATGGTATCCTTCTGGAGTGACTATCTAAACTAGGGGAGGGTGGCACCACTTTGCCCCTTCAATGTGGGGCTCTGCAGGTCTCAATCCTATCTGCTATGTTGTTTGACATCTACCTGAAACTGCTGAGTGGGGTTATCCAGAAGTTTGCAGTACATTGTCAACAGTATGCTGATGACACTCAGTTATATTTCTCATCTGCAGCTGAGGCAGTGGAAATGCTGGACCAGTGTCTTGCCTTGGCAATGGACTGGATGAGAGCCAACAAACTGAAGCTCAATCCAGATAAGACAGAGGCACTGTTAGTGGGTAGTTCCCTAGACTGGATGGGTGGGAGATCACCAGCTCTTGAGGGGTTACACTTCCTCTGAAGGAGCAGGTTCATAGTTGGGGGTACTCATGGATCCTTTGCTGTCACTTGAGGCTCAGGTGGCCTCAGTGGCCCAGCGTGCCTCCCATCAGCTTTGGTTGGTGGCCCAGCTAGGCCCCTATCTGGACACGGATAGCCAAATTATTGTTGTCTGTGCTCTGGTAACCTCAAGGTTAGATTACTGCAATGCGTTCTATGTAGGGCTGCTCCTGCCTCTGAAGACGGTTTGGAGATTTCAGCTAGTGTAGAATTCAGCGGCTGGGTTGCTCACTGGAGCAAGAAAGTTTGAGCATATTACACCGATCCTGGTCTGACTGCAATGGCTAACAATTAGTTTCTGGGCCCAATTCAAAGTGCTGGTTTTGACCTATAAAGCCTTAAATGTCTCAGGACTGCAATACCTCGGGGACCGTCTCTTTCCATATGAAACTACCTGGACCCTGAGATCATCTTCTGAGGCCCTTCTTCGTGTGCCGCCTCCTCGAGAGGTCCAGAGAGTGGCAACACGAGAACAGGGCCTTCTCTGCAGTGGCTCCCCATCTGTGGAATGCTCTCCCAGGGAAGTTTACATGGCGCCTTCATTATACACCTTTAGGCACCAGGCAAAAGTGTTCATTTTTAACCAGCACTTTGGTTGATTTGATTGACATCCTATGCCCTTTTAAAATGTGGGGTTTTTTTGGGGGGGGGAAGGGCATTATTGGGTTATTGCTTTTCTTTCGATTAATTTTGATTTTGTTCTGTGAACCACCCTGAGATCTCTGGGTATAGGGTGGTATATAAATTCAAATAGCAGCAGCAGTAGTAGTAGTAGTCGTAATAATAATAATAATAGTTGATTTCAGCTCAGACATAGCAATTTTCTGACCTCCATAGTAAAATGAGTGGAAATAACATGCTCAGAAAGCAAAAACGTTGTATACAGCTAGTTTTCCCTGGGAAATGTTATTATTACTATAGGGCAGATGGGGCTTGTCAACCTGGGACGGTAGCCTATCTAGGACAAACAAAACTCTGATCCTAAACCTCCACTTGCCTTGCAGCTATACTTTCTCATGAGAAAGGTTTTGAGAGTAAACACTGGGGAGCAGTCTGAACCCTCTGCCTTGCCTTCTTTGCTACCTTCACTGCCACTAAGTGGGCTCAATGATATGCCCTCACTAGTGTTCAATCACATTCAATCAGAGTTTCCTCTATTCATCTTCAAGTTGCCTCCCAGCTTGTTTCCTTGCCCTAAGCTCGAGTATACCAGGGAGCCAAGTGGGCTCCATGAAGTGGGAGAGGACACTCAGGAGTGATCATGTCAGTGGTCCCAGCCATCCTGATATTTCAGAGGTCGGCCAGGGCTCTGACAGGAGCGCTGGAACCCCCCAAGCTCTGTCGGCTCAGGCAGGGAGACTGCTGGGCAGCAGGGCAGGTGGTGAACCAGCAGAATCCCTAATCTGTCCTGATTGCCCACTGCCAGGAACACAGAGCCTGGAGAGAGACAGCCAGCCAGCCAGCCAGCCAGAGAATCTCTATAGACTACAGCAACTTCCTTTTCCCAACCCTCAAACCTACCCTGATGCTGCCCCAAGTACATACATGGGCACAGTTGGTTGAGACCAACACCACCCTGTTCACTACCCAGGTTTCAGTGATACAGACCACACTGGCCTTCTCATCCAGAGTGGCTGGGGCAATCCAGTCAAATGAGCGGGGTACTACAACAACAACAACAACAACAACAACAACAACAACAACAACAACAACAGATGTGGGAGGTCTTCCTCAAACCTGACCTGGCATTCAACAACAACAGCCACAGACCTGAGGGCTGGCTTATATGACAATTGCAATTCCTAGGGTTGGAGGAGTGGTTGGCACACAAGGCAGTCACCAACTTCCTGTGCCGTGTGCCCCTTTCTGGCCTGCCCACCCCTCCCCCACCATACCTCCCCTTGCCCAGAACCACTGAAATTGGTGTCACCCCTGCTCTCCCCAGCTCCTCTTTCTCCAGGCACATCTTACATCTCTTAATCTGAAAAACAACAAAACCACCAGATCTTAAAACACATAAGTTAGCAGCCTCAGCCTTTGTAGCTGGAGTCAGTCCAGGCCCTGCCCTCCCAGGCCAGGTGGAAAAGGCCTGCAACACAGGGATTAGGTCCTCCAGGATGCATAGACAAGCTGATCTATTCTTGACTGGGGATGCTGGGAGATGGATAGGAACTTGTGTTACAAATCAAAGGGTGCAAATAATCACCCACCTAAAACTTCAGCACCAGCCATAAAATCACTGCAGGGAAAACAAAACGAGCTGCTACACTGGCTATCAGCTGGAAATAAAACCTCCCACAGTCTCTGTGGTGGTCATTAGAAGATAGAATGAAATGAATTGTCACCATATGATATGCTTCCCTGGTTGACAGTCTTGTAACACTTGAGCAGAATGCGCAAGAATCTGAGACCTACAAGAAACTGAGCCTTTCGCTTCAAAACAAAATAGAGTTCAGCACTCAAATACATTGGTTTGGCCCAAGGATCACACCTTTAGCCACAGTTGCAAGCCAAGACAGCTTCACTTGTACGTTCCCTGTTGATTCTTGAAGAACTGGAGGAGCAAGTGGCCACATGTTCTCATTCTATTGCTACAATGCATTTTTGCATGAGCAATGCTTGGATACTTCAGGGAGGGTGGGGGAGGAGATTGTACTCAGTCCACCAATATACAGCAGAATTTCCCCCTCCCTGAGATGGACTGATTTAAGTAAAATATGTGGGGGAAATATAGACTTCTGTGCAATAGAGACAGAGACAAGAAGTTAGAGAGATCTCACTGAAGTGTCTGAAATACCCTAGAAGAGAATTAAGAGATCCACTCAAAATCTTCTTGCTGGGAAAGAGTGATATCAATCTCTGCAGGTCTTTCCTAGCATATATCCCTTCCCTCTTCATCAGGCCAGTCAATTTTAGACCCTGTATTAATGGTCCTATGGGAGAAAGGCCTTTAGATGGCTGTGTGTATAACTTTAGATGTGAAGTGAGCATCCTTAATTACATCCATTCCTGGAAACCACCCCTTGACTATGAAATGATTTTTCTAAATTAAGAAAGCTGGACTCTGGCATGTCCATACTGTCTTGGAACTCAAGGCAGCCAATTTGTGGTTCCAAGGCAGTCACACATTCAGGCGTTGACCAGACACGGACCTGGTTAGCTTCAGCTATCTATCTCCCTTATACTGAGCCAGACCATTGGTCCAGCTAGCTCAGAATTGTCTACACTGATGGCAGAAGCTCCTCATGGTTTCAGACAAGGGAGAGTTTCCCAGCTTTACCGGGAGATGCTGAGAATTAAAGCCAGGACCTTCGGCCTGCAATGCTGAGGCTTTACCACCATACAGGCTTCCCATTCTGCACACTCAGGTGAAAAAGTTGCATATGAAGTAACCTAAAGCATTGCCAAGAAGAACAAGGGTGGTTTGCTAGAGAGCCTGCTTTTTTTTTTTTTTAACACCACTCTGCTGAATGATTTCATTGCTTTCCTTTCTGCCTTTCTGTCTCTAATAAAATCTTAGGCTGCCTTTGCCCTTGTCTTCTTCCAAGTGTTTACATAATATGCCCTTTAAAACACACACACAGAATGAAACCCTGCAGCAAGAGGCTACTTCTATTGTTCACATCGGATCTGTATTCTCCTCATCTTTTTCCAATACCCCTTTCCAAAGCCCAGGCTTAACAAGCTGCTAAACTCTTTGATTTTTTTTTATGTTGGTGAGGCAAAGCCTCCATTGTTCAGGAGGCACTCTAACAGAGTGTGAAATAATAATGTGATGCTACAGAAACAATATTAGGAGTCGATGATTAGAGGCACCCGAGCCCTTGCTCTTAATTGGATCGTTACAAATGAAACTCACGGACCATTAAAAGGGCATCAAATATGGTGGCTACCATTATTGCGCGAGCTGTTTTTGGCAAGGACAAATTGTTCATTAAGACCATATGATGACTCTAAGTAGGGGTCGTTAAAACCAAATTCTGTTATAATGGCAGTGTTCTTTGGGGCACAGTTAATTGGCCTCTTCGTCTTCCATGAAGATTGTCTTTCAATCTCTCTGTGTCACAGACCTGTCTCATTGCTTGGATATCTCCAAGAAGCCAGGTTGTTGTCCCTCACTTATTCTCACACAAGTATATATTTTTCTTGCAAAAGAAGTAGCTGCACAAATGAATGCAGTGGCTTCTATAGGAAAACTCAGCAATCCTCTTTAGTCTGATGTGACGGCTTCATTGCACCTAATGGAGTTCCATTGTTCTGCTCATCCGTCCACATCTGAGCTTTCAAAGGAGGCACATGCAGAAGTTCCTACTGAAGACCAGCAATTCCTCTTCCCAGCCATCACACCAGCCAACCCTGACCCACACATAAATGGAAAGATGAGAAAATGAGCACAGATACACAATATTTGCAGATATCTAGATTGCATCCTCATAATAAACCTCAAGAAAATAATAATAATAATAATAATAATAATAATAATAATAATAATAATAATAACAACAATTTATTATTTATACCCTGCCCATCTGGCTGGGTTTCCCCAGCCACTCTGGGCGGCTTCCAACAAAACACTAAAATACAATAACCTATTAAACATTAAAAGCTTCCCTAAACAGGGCTGCCTTTAGATGTCTTCTAAAAGTTTGGTAGTTATCTTTCTCTTTGACATCTGGTGGGAGGGTGTTCCACAGGGCGAGTGCCACTACCGAGAAGGCCCTCTGCCTGGTTCCCTGTAACTTGGCCTCTCGCAGTGAGGGAACCGCCAGAAGGCCTTTGGTGCTGGACCTCAGTGTCCGGGTAGAATGATGGGGGTGGAGACGCTCCTTCAGGTATACTGGACCAAGGCCGTTTAGGGCTTTAAAGGTCAGCACCAACACTTTGAATTGTGCTCGGAAACGTACTGGGAGCCAGTGTAGGTCTTTCAAGACCGGTGTTATATGGTCTCGGTGGCAGCTCCCAGTCACCAGTCTCGCTGCCACATTCTGGATTAATTGTAGTTTCCAGGTCACCTTCAAAGGTAGCCCCACATAGAGCGCATTGCAGTAGTCCAAGCGAGAGATAACCAGAGCATGCACCACTCTGGCGAGACAGTCCGCGGGCAGGTAAGGTCTCAGCCTGCATACCAGATGGAGCTGGTAAACAGCTGCCCTGGACACAGAATTGACCTGTGCCTCCATGGACAGCTATGAGTCTAGAATGACTCCTAGGCTGCACATCTGATACTTCAAGGGCAGAGTTACCCCATTCAGGACCAGGGAGTCCTCCACACCTGCCCGCCTCCTGTCGCCCCAAAACAGTACTTCTGTCTTGTCAGGATTCAACCTCAGTCTGTCGTATTATATTATATTAATACAATACAATACAATACAATACAATACAATACAATACAATACAATACAATAATACAATACAATACAATACAATACAATACAATAATACAATACAATACAATAATACAATACAATACAATACAATACAATATACAATTTTCTATTTGATCTGGCCCAAGTGGTCTCAGTGGCATGAAGCGCCTTTCACCAGAAAAGAATAATGCACCAGTTCCAGCCTCTGTTGGACACTACAATTTAGCTCAGTTAGTAAAGCATGAGACTCTTAATTTCAGGGTCGTGGGTTTGAGCCCCACATTGGGCAAAAAGATTCCTGCATTGCAGTGGGTTGGACTAGATGGTCCTTGTGGTACCTTCCAATTCTACACTCACATGATTCTATGAAAGTCTTGCTGCTGTATTTTATGTCTGTTAACCTACAACAAGTTGGGCCCCTGTACTTCACCCTGACTACAGGTGTTCCCTCGCAGGAAGTTTAGAAACTGCAGGTGGTACAAAATTCAACTGTTGTGCTACTAACTGGAATCAGGCATGTGTTATGCAACTTGAAAGTCTTAAAACAACTGTATTATCTCTTGGTCGGTTTCCTGGCTTAATTTAAGTTCTTCACATTTAAACTCTTAAATATGGAACCCGAAGGCAACCTGAAGGACCACCGTTCCCCTTATGAACCAGCCCATAAGGGGAACCAGCCCACTGTTCCCCTTATGAACCAGCCCATTATGAACCAGCCTGGGAGAAGAGGAACAGTTTTGCCTGGTACCTAACAATGTGTAACAAAGGTGCTCGGCGAGTCTCCCTGGAGAGAGCATTCCACAAATGGGGAGCCGCTACAGAAAAGGCCAGTTCTTGTGTTGCCCCTCTCTGGACCTCTCATGAAGGAGGCACATGAAGAAGGGCCTTAGATGATGATTGCAGTGTCCCGTTTGTTCATATGGGGAGAGGCAGTCCTTGAGCACTTCCCTGCTCTCCAGATGGGTGAGGTATAAATTATTATTATTATTATTATTATTATTATTATTATTATTATTATTATTTCCCAAAGGAGTCTTCCTATGCGCATGTACCTGGGAGCAAACCCCTCTGAATTCAATCAGTCTTCTCTCTGAGTAGATCAGTGGTGTCCAAACTTTTTTCCAATAGGGCCAGATTTGATGAAGTGAAGGGCCGTGGGGGCCGGCCAAAGTTGTTGACCTTCTTTTTTAGGATTGAAGTTGCTGAGCTTTTACCCCAGGAAATAAACTGCCACAGGGGTGAGATTAAACTGACCAATGGACTGGATTAGGCCCCCAAAACGGACTTTGGACATGCCTGGAATAGACATTCCTAGGATTGCAATGTTGATGTATGATTATATTGTTTTCATTTCGAGCTGATGTGAGAACTCTTACATACTAAATGTGGAGACGGAGGATAGAACTCAAGCAAGCCAACATATCAAATGGCACCACCAAGGCTTAAGATGGAAATGACACTGGGAACAGTCCACTCATAAATGCTGCTGGGGAAGCTCCATTGAAATGGGTGGAAGAGCTTAGGACAAATAGCCTATGAAAGCTATTGCTGTATCTGCTCTTTTGAAAGTTCCTTACTCAGTATAAAGCTGCCTTTCCTACCCAGTGCCTTCCAGATCTTTTAGACTCCAGCTCCCTTCAGCCCCAGACAGCATTTATATTTTATTGGGTTTTATTGGATTGTTTTTATCTTGTTCTGAGCTGCCTTGCCAGTGTTGTAATTAAAGGCAGTATAAAGAAGTCAAACAAATATGTAGATAAATAACAGTAAGGAAATCCACTGCACTCTTGCTTGCATTGATCTTCCCATGCCAGAGAATGGAAGCATTATATTATATTGCTAATTATATTACATAACTCGGTTGGGTCAGTTTTTATTGGCCCAGACACTGTCACCGTGCCGTAACGATAACGCTCCGTTATGTTGCTGTGGTTCATTGTTTGCAAGCCGCTTTGGGAGTCATTTGAATGGAAAGTTGGGCAGAAATACATTCAATTAAATCAAATCAGCTCATTACGGCTGTGCCTGCTGACTCTCCTGACCTTAAAAGGAGATCCGGTTGATGGAGGAGAAAGCAATGACTCTCCATCTCTTAGCTCAGGACCTCATGCTGAATTTGAATGCTACAGCAAGTGGAAAGTTGGCCTAGCCATGCCCAGCTACTCTTAGCAGTTTGCTCCATAAATCCCTCCTAGCATGAATGCACAATAACTGAAGAGGCAACAGGTTTTTCCTTCTTGGGTTTGCACTTGCTCCTTTGGTGGTTTGACAAATTGTTTTGTTACCAGAGCAAGCCACCGGTGCTTTGCTCGTGACTCTGTACACTCTGAAATCTAATATTTGTAATTACTCCCAATTATCTCTCATGATGACATAGGTCATCGTAGCCTGGGAGACTTATTGATGTCACGCTGCTTGCTGGCTGCTCATGGAAAAATAAAGCAAAATAAAACAAATTAAATAGCTCCTTTTGTTACTGATCTACTTGGCTCATGGCACTGAGTTTCCTTTACTGTTGGTGGACTAGTGGTGCTTTTTTGAGGAATGCTGAAGAGATGCAGCCATTTCTTAGCGCAGGGAGTCTGGCGGAAGAACTATGTCCTTTTCTTTGCAGCGAGGGATTCTGCTCACGCAGATAAGTAGCCTTGTCACACTCACTGCTGCTGCTGATGAAAGGCTGTTACAACTTTAGCTTGCAAAAGCAAAAATATTTTGGTTGCTCTCTCTGGAGCCCTCTCTCCTTTCCTCATTTCCAAGAAAAGAAATTCTGTTAAAGGGGAAACGCTGAAAAATAATCCCGAATTTAAGGGAGAGGTCAGTAAAAGCTGAGCTGAGAGAATTGGCTCTGGAAAGTTCTCTTTTCCAGCCTTCTTTTGGGCTTCTGCCTTTGATGACTGCTGTTGATCAACATGGAGCAGCTTGTGAACTCATATCTCAGCCAGCTAATTTCACTTGATGACCCTAGATCAGGCATAGGCAAACTCGGCCCTCCAGATGTTTTGGGACTACAACTCCCATCATCCCTAGCTAACAGGACCAGTGGTCAGGGATGATGGGAGTTGTAGTACCAAAACATCTGGAGGGCAGAGTTTGCCTATGCCTGTTCTAGCATTTAGGGGTGAATTAAGCTTTCTCACAAAGCACCAGAATTCAGGGTCATCACCATCCCTCACCGGTGCTTCAGAAATCCGCGAGCACCCCTTGAAAATAGCTTCCATAACTGTTTACCCTTTACAGAGCTACAGTTCCCAACACCCTCAACAAACCACAATTCCCAGGATTCTTAGTGGAAGGAGAATGTGCTTTAAATGTATTGTATGTAAACAGCCTTTGATGGCCCAGCCAAGCTAGTAAATTGCAGAGAAGATTGAGATGGGATGCACATCTAAACAGATAGTTCCAAAATGACAGAGAAAGATAAGTGACTTCACTACATTGAATTGGCTCTCTCTGCTGAGTAGTTGGCATGTTTTCCAGCAGGATTTGGTTAAAGAAAAAGGAGCTGTAACTTGAAAACTTGAGCTGTAATTGATCCCAAGAGTAATCTCTGAACAAAACACAATTATGGTAAGTATTTTGGAAAATTTAATGACTCTGCCCTTGGGAATCCACTGCTGTTAGAAGTGATCTAATTCTTAATAGGCCTATTAGGCCTAATTCAGTAAAAGAAAGGGGCTGTTAAGGAGATAAATAATGCTTTGATTCTCATAACAAAACAGGCTTTAATTTTTACCATTAAAATAAATTCGCCAAGGGATATGTTCTTCCCTAAACCATAGTTACTTAATCCAGACCTTGATCTTTGCCTTGATACATGCAAATCCATATTTTATCCTTAAATATGCCCTGAGTCCAGTCAGGATTAAAAGTGGGCAGTACTTCATAGTTCCGATTGCCAAAAAAAGGTTTGGCAGACACAGATGGTCTACCAAGAAGTTGGCTGAAGTCCTAGTTCCACTGATGAAGTTCCTGGAATCAGAAGAACATCTGGTAGTGGGTATAATCATTGATGCACAAGAAACTGAGGTGGTGCTCCAGAAACTGCTAAAGGGCAGGAAACTACAAGAAGGGAGCAGCTGGAGGAAATGACTTGTGGTTTCAATAGTCTCTATACTAATGCACAGAGTATGGGAAACAAGCAAGATGAGTTTGAGCTCTTAATAATGCTTTAGTTGAGATTCCTGCATTGCAGGGTGTTGGACAAGACCCTTGGGGTCCCTTCCAACTCTACAATTCTGTGATTCTGTATTGTAGACCAGCCTTGAATGGGCAATAGAGATAGCATAGAGATAAACAGGAGTAGCACCCAGTCCTCACTTCCTCCTTCTATGTGAATGGTGCTAGGATTACAAAGCAGCTGGGAAAGCCACGCTACCCCTACATCTCTGTGGGACAATTGCCCTCTGTGCCAGTATTGGTCTTCGCGCTCCATAAACAGTCACAATTTGACCCAGTTAATTTTGAAAAGGGTTGTTTAGTCGTGTCCGACTCTTTGTGACCCCATGGACCAGAGCATGCCAGGCACTCCTGTCTTCCACTGCCTCCCAGTCCATCAAAGCTTCAGTGCTATTTAGCTGTTAGTCATACAACCAGGGGCACCAAAAACACCAGAAAAGGAGGCACTTGTTGACACACAGCTTGGTGAGGCTTGCCACATGCATTTGGCACCATGCGCTGCCTTCAGCTTTGCCATGCCACCTCAAACACCCAAGAAATGGTATTTGCGTCACTGTGCCAAAAGCTGAATCCTGCTGGTGCCAGTAGACACAAACAGATTGCAAAATTGGGGGCCAATGTGTGTCGGCTTTCTCTGTGGTTACTACACAAACATCCAGATGGTTGTGTGAATATGTCCCAAGCCAGCCTTTCAGTAAGTGCACATTTTCCACTTCACTACTGTGGCCTGCCCCACCCTAAAATGTAGTGGCACCCATGTTGGGAGGGTGGTGCTGCTACACCACAGCAGCTGCTACTTGAGAAAAAATGGCCAAAGCACCTAAGAGGGCAAAGGGCTCCATGAAACCCCTGCTGCTCTTCACCCTGAGAGAAATAGGGTTAAAGAGCCCTTTGCCTGTGTCTCAGCTGAGCAGAACAAAGTGGCTGCAGGAAATGACAACAGATTTGGGTGTCTGGAGCTACACTGGGCGACACGTGGGAATATGCTAGGAGCAAAGCTCAGCCCTTGAGCAGCCAAATGTGTCTCCTACCACTTGTTCCATCCATCTCATCCCTTGGGTTTAATTCTGGAAAGTTTTATAACCCAAATTACCCTTCTCCTTAGTATTTGTTTCTCAATCCCTGTATGTATTTTCCCCATCGTGTTTACGCTTTTCAAAATGTTTTGTTAATGGAGATCCTATTCTATTATTCAGGACGTTGCTTCTGTATTCTCCTATTCTCTTTCAACTTCTTGTTTCCCCCCCCAACATCCCCCCTCCTCATCACAGAGGCATCCTATAATCTGTCTGTCTTATATGTTGTGAAGTGTCTTAAAAATCACTTTCTTCCATCTTCTAGGTTTATAAAATGATTCATTGGTAGTTTGCCAAGAACAGGTTTGTTTGATGCATTACAAAACCCCCATCCCCAAACAGAAAATTGACTTTTGGAGATTGTGATCCTGGCAAATTGTGTAGTTTTCCATCTGTTGAAAGATACATCACTGTGGACAAAAATATCCTTATTAGGCTGGAGGGAAATCTACAGGAAAGAAGAGAAGAGAAAATAAAAGAAGTTATGCAGATCAGGAAGGTTTGGTTCTGTGCATCTAATAGCTGTGTAGAAGAGGGAATTTTGTTTGTCATGGCAAATAGTAAATCTTCCTTGAATTTCCCTAATGCTTCTTATGGGCCAACAGAGCTGTTCTCTTGCCTCAGCCTTGTGTTTTCTGAGGTCATGGAAAAAAAGGGGAGCACTTAAAGGAGAAGATTGGCCTAGATGAGGGAAGCCAATCTCTCTCGAACTTACTGGTTTTCTCTGCAACTGTTCTCCTGAGTCCATTACCCCACCACACCCAACCAGTTCAATGCAGAAGGCATAGAACCAGTTCCAACCAGTTCCATGTGGAAAAGGGAAGAACTGGCAGACATGCAGAAGCATTCAGACAACATTCCTGCCAATTGTCTCCTGAAAATGCATGATGTGGAAACCAGGCCTGAACCTTAAATAGAACTGCAGCTTCCTTTGAGCAGCAAGGTCCATCTCTGACGAGTGTCCAGTCTGTTGTAGGAGGCACTGATTCTGGTGGCACAAAGGAGGCCAGGGTTCCATGATGGCTTCTGATCTGGAGACAATGCAACCCTCGGCAGCATTCAGAAAGGCACTGGTGCCAGGGGCTCCTCTGCTGCTGAAACTCTGAAGGCTCTTGTCTACAGGCTCCCTGTTGACACTTGACAGATCTCTTGATGCCAGCTCTGTATTGTAGCAGCACCTGAAGGTCCCATGCTTACATGGCAAACAACTAAGGAGGTTCTAAGTACCAGCCTCCAACTTTTCAAGCTTTGATCCAGGCAGCCAGGTTCAAATCATTTCTTTGCTATGCTGCATAACCAGTAATAAAGGCTTTCCTAGTGAGAGATTATACGATTCTTCTGTAGGTGTAACTGAGTGTGTAATTTGAAGACGAAAGAGTTGCACACTTGATTGACTGCAGCGGCTTTCCCTCCCAAGCACAGCATTACACTGCCATCTCCATGACCTTTATTTTTACTGCACAAGGTAGCCCTTCAATTCATGGCTGGCACACTCCTTTGCTACTTACAATTTCATGCCATCTTCAGAGCAGGCTTCAAGTTCCCTTCCAGTTCTATTCCTGAGCCCTCTCATTGGCACATTCCACAGGTAGTGATGCTTAGATGAATAACTTAATTGATTCAGGGCTGAGGAACAATTAATTTCTTAAAAGTCAGGAGATTCAACATAAACCTGTTCAGAGAGAAACAGTAGAGGAAAGGAGACCGTTATGGGCTGTAGGGAAGTTATTGGAGGACTAAAATCAATTCCATGTAGGTCATAAATTGGCGTTTCTCAGAGTGGCTTCCAATTGCTACCTGGAGGCGATGGTACCTGAGTCTTCAACTAAATAGACATTGCTGCTGCCTCCTAGAATTCTGCTCAAATGAACTTTTTAACCTCTTCTCCTTCAATTTGGGGCTGAAAAAACACCCCGCCCAGGCTGTCACACTCATGGGAAGAAAAAGAAACGTGTGTGTGATTTTCATAACAAAAACACACCAAAGAGGAAAGGACCAAGAACCCCTCCGCCTTGCTCTCCTTGTGGGTCTTCCACTTTGGACTCCAGCCTCTACATCTGCATTTCATTTATCACACACACACAGAACTTCAAAGAAAAACTGTAACTCTATGTCTCATGCAGTTTGGCCCTAGGGTTGGAGACAGGCCATGGTTTTCAACAGAGCTGGAAGAAACAAGATAGTGGCATGTCTCACCCCACATTCCTGTTATCCTGGTATTATGTCCCTGGTTTTACAGCAGAAGAAGCACCCGCAAAACCTGTGAAACCTGTGAAACCCAGAGGATATAGTGGAACTGAAGAATGGTGTGTGCTTTCTATGGGCAGCAATTGGTATATCATCAACCTCCTTCAACTTCCCAGGTGTGGGGCGGGGTGGAAGATACTCTATTTCATGCCTAAGCAAGCATAGCAGCAGCTGAGTGCCATGCCTTTAAAATGCAGCAAGTAATCAACCACCTGTATTCTTGCAAGCACCCGCCTTTTGTGCCATATTGTTTTCCTGCATTTTATTATTGCGATGAGAGTACCTTCACTGCAAGAATAGAACCTGAGCAAGGTGCAGTTCAAGAAATTTCAACAGCAAGCATTTAAAGTATGGATACTGCAAAGTGATTCTAAACTACTTTAACTATTGCGGATGTCTCCAGGAACTCCTAGTAGCTGTCCTTTGCTTTAGGGTGCTGAAAATCTCTGTCCTTCCCTTGCAGATCTAGAGATCCAGGGTTTTCTGAGAGAAAGGGAAGACAATTAAACCAGTTTCAGCCTGTAGTGCAACTATTCTACAGTGGTACCTCGGGTTAAGTACTTAATTCATTCCGGAGGTCCGTTCTTAACCTGAAACTGTTCTTAACCTGAGGTACCACTTGAGCTAATGGGTCCTCCTGCTGCCGCCGCACCGCCACAGCACGATTTCTGTTCTCATCCTGAAGCAATGTTCTTAACTTGAGGTACTATTTCTGGGTTAGCGGAGTCTGTAACCTGAAGCGTATGTAACCCGAGGTACCACTGTATTGTTAATTGCGTGTTTTCCAACATTCTTCAAGGACCTCAGGGTTCTTCCGCCACTTCCCCTGTCATGGCAACCTTGTTAGGCAGGCAGGGCTGGGGGGGGGGCAGGCCCAAGGAGTGAGCTTCTAACTGAGTGGGGATTTGGATTCAAGTCTCTCTGGTTGCTCAATATGCCATGAGTAGTAAGCATTTTAAAACCACTTAATTTTTCTATGTGAAAAATGACTAACAATCTGAGACTCCCCTTTCCAGTTTTGCCTCAATCCCAGTTTCTCCTCTGTTAACTTCATGCATATCTTTGTTCCCCTTTTTTTCTAGAAAAAACTGAGACTTTATGAGATGACCTAGGGCTCATTTAGAAACAATTCCTGCTGCACCTGATCTCCATATGTTCTAACACACACACACACACACACACACACCGAGAGAGAGA